>NW_027365071.1:0-143131 GCF_046119375.1 Phyllobates terribilis | reverse complement strand
GGGGATCTAAGAGTGTGGCAACCCAGTAGTCATGATTACTTCGAATTCTGACAATATGAGGGTCATGTTGCAGGTAGTGCAGCAAGAAGGCACTTATGTGTCTTGCGCATCTCGGAGCCCCAAAATTATTTTCCGGGCTAGATGCAGCTAAAAATTATTATTAATTTTAAATCTGGTGGAGCTTAGTATAGATGGCCTAATAGGATCAGTGCTGCACACTGCTACAAAGCCCAAATTATTTTCCAGTCAAGATACAGATAAACATGATTAGTAATTTTAAATCTGGTGGAGCTTATTATAGATGGCCTAATAGAATCAGTGCTGCACACTGCTACAAAGCCCAAATTATTTTCCAGCCAAGATACAGATAAACATGATTAGTAATTTGAAAGCTTAAAACGGTTGGTAGGGTGATTTTAACCAATCATCAAGCTTTTACTCTCCCCAGGATGACACAGGGGTAGAAAAGTCATTTCGGATCCATGATTTGTTCATCTTTATGAACGTGAGTCTGTCTACATTATCAGTGGAGAGCCGCGTGCGCTTATCTGTCAGCACACCACCAGCAGCGCTGAATACACGTTCAGACAGAACGCTGGCTGCGGGGCATGACAAGATCTCCAAGGCGTAAGTGGCTAGCTCCGGCCATTTATCCAGATTGGAAGCCCAAAAAGAGCAAGGGTCCAGTGACACAGTCATGGCTTCAATGTTTACTTGGAGATACTCCTGTACCATCGTCTCTAGGCGTTGACTATGTGTCAGACTTCTTGTCTCCTGTGGCCTTGCAAAGGATGGGCTAAAAAAGTGGTGAAATGATTCCGCAAAATTGATGTTACCAGCAGATACTGTGGTTCTGTTACGGTTTGAGTGCTGAACACTTGACGGTCCCACGGTTGGCAAGTTGGAACTGTGAGATTCATTACGTGCACCACTGGTGTTTTGTGGAAAAGCACATGTAAGATTCTGCAACAGTCTCTGCTGATACTCCTGCATGCGTGCATCCCTTTCTATGGCAGGAATAATTTCTGCAAATTTACTTTTGTACCGGGGATCTAACAGTGTGGCAACCCAGTAGTCAGGATTATTTCTAATTCTCACAATTCGAGGGTCATGTTGCAGGTAGTGCAGCAAGAAGGCACTCATGTGTGTTGCGCATCCAGGAGCACCAAGTCCCTGTTGTGTTGGTGGCGAGGTAACAATCATGCTTCCTTCCTCTGTCCTCTCCCCCCAACCTCGCACAACAGAAATGTGATCAAGGTCTCCCTCATCTGATGAGTCTTCCATCAGTTCGTCCTCCACTTCTTCCTGGGCTCCTGCACCTTCCTCACTAGTTTGGCTGCTACCATGCGCCCTGGTAAAACCATCTCCCCCACCCTCACATGCCTGCCGCCTTGGTGCTGCCGACCGTCTGGACCTTGCAGATGTTAGCCCTTCCGCATACAACTCCTCCTCCTCTACTTCCTCCACCTCCTCTTGTGCCACCACCTGACTCCGAATTCTGTTTAACATGTGCTCCAGCATGTAAATCACCGGAATAGTCATGCTGATAATGGCATCGTCAGCACTAAACATCTTCGTCGCCATTTCAAAACTGTGCAGAAGGGTGCATAGGTCCCTGATCTGAGACCACTCCTCCAGCGTGATTTGCCCCACCTCTGGATCTCGTTGGCCCAGGCTATACGTCAGAACGTATTGCACCAGGGCTTGTCGGTGCTGCCACAGTCGCTGCAACATGTGCAGAGTTGAATTCCACCGGGTAAGCCCATCGCATTTTAGCCAGTGAAGTGGCAGGCCCAACGACTTCTGTAGAGATGTAAGTCGCTGAGCTGCGGGATGCGAACGGCGGAAGTGAGCACACAGCGACCGTGCCCTCTGCAGAAGGCCATCTAGTCTGGGATAGTGGGCTAAAAATTGCTGGACAACCAGGTTCAACACGTGAGCCATACAAGGCACGTGTGTGACATTGCCCCGGCGAAGGGCCACACCCAGGTTTGCAGCATTGTCGCACACGGCCTTCCCTGGTTTCAGGTCCAGTGGAGACAACCATTCATGAAATTGGTTCTCCAGAGCTGACCACAACTCCTCAGCTGTGTGACTCACATTTCCCAGACATTTCAAAGTAAAAACCGCCTGATGACGTTGAGCCCTACTGCCAGCATAGTAAGGAGGTGTACAGGATCCCTTCTGCGCAGTTAGAAAGCTTGTGGCATGACCAGACAGGCTTTGGGTGCAGGTGGAAGACCGAGAGGAGGTTGAGGAGGCAGAAGCAGTGGAGGAACTTTGACATAAAGAGGATTGACGCACAACTCGTGGGGACGGCAAGACTTGGACAGCAGCCCCTTGTCCTGCTGTCACCATAGTTACCCAGTGCCCAGTCAGCGACATGTAACGCCTCTGTCCATGCCTACTCGTCCAAGTGTCTGTGGTGAAATGCACCCTGTCACACACAGAGTTTCTCAAAGAAGCGGTGATGTTGTGTGCGACATGCTGGTGGAGCGCAGGCACACCTTTCTTTGAGAAGTAGTGCTGACTTGGCATCTGGTACTGGGGCACTGCAACGGACATAAGGTCTCGAAAATCCTCTGTGTCCACCAGGCGGAAAGGCAGCATTTCTGTAGCCAAGAGCTTGCAGATGGTGAAATTCAACCTCTTAGCTTTCTCATGGCTAGGAGGAAATGGTCTTTTACTTGTCCACATCTGAGGGACCGAGGGCTGGCTATTGTGCTTAGACGGGGTTGATAAGGGTGTCCCCGGCAAACTGCCGGTCTGTGAGGAAGATGCAGGTGGACATGTTAGGTTGCCTTGATCCAAAGGTGGTGCTATCGATGTCGGACAGCGCTCAACACCAGCTGGTGTTACCACCTCCAAAGAAAATGATGACCTGCCAATCACGCTGGCTGTTGCGGGTAAAGAGGTGGCAGGTCTGCGCCCCAAAACAGGTGTGACTGCTGTCCCCCCAGTCACAGAGGATGAAGAGGCCGCGGATGCACAAGATATGGCAGACGGTGGTTGGCCCGGCCGGCTAGGCCGCATTGTAGCACACTGAGCTTCCCACTGCAACTTATGCTTCATGTCCATGTGCCGGTTCATGCATGAAGTACTCAAACTATGTATTTTTTGGCCTCTACTTAGCTTTTGCTGACAAATGTTACAGATAACACGAGTTGGGTCATCTTTATCGATCTGAAAAAATGCCCAGGCTATGCAAGGCTTAGCACCCATGCGACCTGAAGAGCCACCACGACTTGTGGTGAGAGGCAGAGTTGTGTTTGAGGATGCAGTTGTTGACGTGCTTCCAGTACTACGTCTCTGTCCAGGAAGGCGCAACCTGACCTCGTCGTCACTAGAGATGAGCGTTGTTCTACTCGAACTGTTCGCCAATCTCAAATTCGAGCTGTTTTGGGCGGTGTTCGAGCCGGTCGGCGAACACGAACAATTTGAGAAAAATTCGGCTGTTCGAGGTTATGTTCGATAACTGTTCGTGCACCAAAATCATAACTGGATTTTTTCTCAGTAATGATGAAAATTAATGTTAATACGCAGTTTGAGTGTACAGCGGGGCGGGGGGAGGGGCAGGGGATGGATCTCTGCAGGAACAATGAAGATCTCCATTTTTTTTTCTCTTTCCCGCATTTGCAGTGGGGAGGTGCAATCTGTCAGCCTATCAGCAGCGCACACACGGAGCGAAGTGCTTTTTTTCACACAAGCAAGGGCATGTGTGATTGGCAGTGTATGTCACATGTCCTTGCCCTATAAGACCAAGCCATTTTCCCCGTCGCCACCATTTTCTCACTGCTGCAGCTGCGTGTTAGACGGCACCGCTGTTGCTGTGTGCGCTATACCTTGTTAATTTCAAGCCAATTTTCGCACAAATATACAGATAGCTTGGGAGTAGGGAATAGTTGTGATTGCAGTCCTTTTAAGGACTAGGTTACAGCATTTCCTACGACTTTTATCAGGCAGGTCTGTGCTCTTAAATAGATAGATTGTGGGAGTAAAGACTAATTGTAATTGGAGTCCTTTTCAGGACTAGGTTACATCAGTTCCTATCAGTTTTTGCCAGGCAGGTCTGTGCCAGTGCTGTGCAAGTTTTTTTCACAGCATTTGGCTGAATCTAGCAAAGCTAATCCTTTTTGGCCTATTGCAGAGTGTGTTAGTCAGTGGAGTAGCCTATCTGTGTTGCAAGATATACCACCTGTGTATAGAATACCAATTTTTTTACTGCACCTAGTGAAGTAAAATCTTTTGGGCATAGCATCATTCTATTAGTCCATCTATACTGACCTCCATCAGGTTGCAAACTGAATATAATTTTTTTCTGCATCTAGCTCTGAAAAAATATTTGGGCTTCTAGCAGTGTGTGGGACTTGGTCTATTAGTCCATCTATACTGACCTCCATCAGGTTGCAAATTAAAAATAATTTTTTTCTTCATTTAGCTCTGAAAAAATATTTGGGCTTCTAGCAGTGTGTGGGACTTGTTCTATTAGTCCTTCTATACTGACCTCCAGCAGGTTGCAAATTGAATATAATTTTTTTCTGCATCTAGCTCTGAAAAAATATTTGGGCTTCTAGCGGTGTGTGGGACTTGGTCTATTAGTCCATCTATACTGACCTCCATCAGGTTGCAAATTAAAAATAATTTTTTTCTGCATCTAGCTCTGAAAAAATATTTGGGCTTCTAGCAGTGTGTGGGACTTGGTCTATTAGTCCATCTATACTGACCTCCATCAGGTTGCAAATTAAAAATAATTTTTTTCTTCATTTATCTCTGAAAAAATATTTGGGCTTCTAGCAGTGTGTGGGACTTGTTCTATTAGTCCTTCTATACTGACGTCCAGCAGGTTGCAAATTGAATATAATTTTTTTCTGCATCTAGCTCTGAAAAAATATTTGGGCTTCTAGCGGTGTGTGGGACTTGGTCTATTAGTCCATCTATACTGACCTCCATCAGGTTGCAAATTAAAAATAATTTTTTTCTGCATCTAGCTCTGAAAAAATATTTGGGCTTCTAGCAGTGTGTGGGACTTGGTCTATTAGTCCATCTATACTGACCTCCATCAGGTTGCAAATTAAAAATAATTTTTTTCTGCATCTAGCTCTGAAAAAATATTTGGGCTTCTAGCAGTGTGTGGGACTTGGTCTATTAGTCCATCTATACTGACCTCCATCAGGTTGCAAATTAAAAATAATTTTTTTCTTCATTTAGCTCTGAAAAAATATTTGGGCTTCTAGCAGTGTGTGGGACTTGTTCTATTAGTCCTTCTATACTGACCTCCAGCAGGTTGCAAATTGAATATAATTTTTTTCTGCATCTAGCTCTGAAAAAATATTTGGGCTTCTAGCGGTGTGTGGGACTTGGTCTATTAGTCCATCTATACTGACCTCCATCAGGTTGCAAATTAAAAATAATTTTTTTCTGCATCTAGCTCTGAAAAAATATTTGGGCTTCTAGCGGTGTGTGGGACTTGGTCTATTAGTCCATCTATACTGACCTCCATCAGGTTGCAAATTAAAAATATTTTTTTTCTGCATCTAGCTCTGAAAAAATATTTGGGCTTCTAGCAGTGTGTGGGACTTGGTCTATTAGTCCATCTATACTGACCTCCATCAGGTTGCAAATTGAATAAAAAAATTTTCTGCATCTAGCTCTGAAAAAATATTTGGGCTTCTAGCGGTGTGTGGGACTTGGTCTATTAGTCCATCTATACTGACCTCCATCAGGTTGCAAATTAAAAATAATTTTTTTCTGCATCTAACCCAGCCAATAGTTTTGGCCTAATACCACAGTTTGGCCACTCAGCTCTGCTCGGTTACCATCCATTGTTTTTTTGTGCAAACAACTCCAGAGTTGTGAATTAGTTAACCACCAAAATGAGTGGAAAAAGGCCTGCTGCTGGTGGAAAGGGGAATAGGCGTGTTGGGAAGGGGAAAAAAGGTTGTGTCCGTGGGGTAGGTGCAGAAGAAAGACCATCTTCCAGCCAAACTAAAATGTCTACTTCTTTTAGCGGACAATGTGATAAGATCCCTTTCTTACGGCCACGCCAATCGCTACAAATTCCAGATGAGGCACAAAAACAGCAGGTGCTTCAACGGATATCAAGTGCTCCTTTAAGTGGGCTCTCCTCCACATCAACTTCAACATCACAAATACTCCAGTCCTCAAAGGTGTCACCCAAATCGCACTTGCTTCCTCACAGCTCCCAAATCTCCAGCTGCCCGTCTGAGTATGAGGTAGAACAGATGGTTGAGTCTGCAGAGCTGTTTACTCATACTATAGCCTGGGAATCAGAGGTCGACTCCAGCGCTTCTGTGAATCCAGACGAGGAAATGATCTGCACTGATGCCCAGAATCTTTATGAGTCGGATCCAGGACCAGACGCAGAAGGTTCTGACCATAATGTAGACCCTCATTCCCAAACTGTAACTCCTGTTGGTGGAGACAATGAGGAAGACGATGATAAGACTCAAATACCTGATTGGAGCGACAACTTTAGTTTTTTGTCAGGGCAGGAACAGGTTGGCTCTGAGGACGACGGGTGTGATAACGCACAGGGTGATGATGATGAGGTCGGAGATCCCACTTACTGTCAACCCACAGTCAGCCAAGAGATGAGGTCAGCAGAGGAGGTGGAGGAAGATGCTAGTGACGACGAGGTCAGGTTGCGCCTTCCTGGACAGAGACGTAGTACTGGAAGCACGTCAACAACTGCATCCTCAAACACAACTCTGCCTCTCACCACAAGTCGTGGTGGCTCTTCAGGTCGCATGGGTGCTAAGCCTTGCATAGCCTGGGCATTTTTTCAGATCGATAAAGATGACCCAACTCGTGTTATCTGTAACATTTGTCAGCAAAAGCTAAGTAGAGGCCAAAAAATACATAGTTTGAGTACTTCATGCATGAACCGGCACATGGACATGAAGCATAAGTTGCAGTGGGAAGCTCAGTGTGCTACAATGCGGTCTAGCCGGCCGGGCCAACCACCGTCTGCCATATCTTGTGCATCCGCGGCCTCTTCATCCTCTGTGACTGGGGGGACAGCAGTCACACCTGTTTTGGGGCGCAGACCTGCCACCTCTTTACCCGCAACAGCCAGCGTGATTGGCAGGTCATCATTTTCTTTGGAGGTGGTAACACCAGCTGGTCTTGAGCGCTGTCCGACATCGATAGCACCACCTTTGGATCAAGGCAACCTAACATGTCCGCCTGCATCTTCCTCACAGACCGGCAGTTTGCCGGGGACACCCTTATCAACCCCGTCTAAGCACAATAGCCAGCCCTCGGTCCCTCAGATGTGGACAAGTAAAAGACCATTTCCTCCTAGCTATGAGAAAGCTAAGAGGTTGAATTTCACCATCTGCAAGCTCTTGGCTACAGAAATGCTGCCTTTCCGCCTGGTGGACACAGAGGATTTTCGAGACCTTATGTCCGTCGCAGTGCCCCAGTACCAGATGCCCAGTCGGCACTACTTCTCAAAGAAAGGTGTGCCTGCGCTCCACCAGCATGTCGCACACAACATCACCGCTTCTTTGAGAAACTCTGTGTGTGACAGGGTGCATTTCACCACAGACACTTGGACGAGTAGGCATGGACAGGGGCGTTACATGTCGCTGACTGGGCACTGGGTAACTATGGTGACAGCAGGACAAGGGGCTGCTGTCCAAGTCTTGCCGTCCCCACGAGTTGTGCGTCAATCCTCTTTATGTCATTTTTCCTCCACTGCTCCTGCCTCCTCAACCTCCTCTCGGTCTTCCACCTGCACCCAAAGCCTGTCTGGTCATGCCACAAGCTTTCTAACTGCGCAGAAGGGATCCTGCACACCTCCTTACTATGCTGGCAGTAGGGCTCAACGTCATCAGGCGGTTTTTACATTGAAATGTCTGGGAAATGTGAGTCACACAGCTGAGGAGTTGTGGTCAGCTCTGGAGAACCAATTTCATGAATGGTTGTCTCCACTGGACCTGAAACCAGGGAAGGCCGTGTGCGACAATGCTGCAAACCTGGGTGCGGCCCTTCGCCGGGGCAATGTCACACACGTGCCTTGTATGGCTCACGTGTTGAACCTGGTTGTCCAGCAATTTTTAGCCCACTATCCCAGACTAGATGGCCTTCTGCAGAGGGCACGGTCGCTGTGTGCTCACTTCCGCCGTTCGCATCCCGCAGCTCAGCGACTTACATCTCTACAGAAGTCGTTGGGCCTGCCACTTCACCGGCTAAAATGCGATGTGCCTACCCGGTGGAATTCAACTCTGCACATGTTGCAGCGACTGTGGCAGCACCGACAAGCCCTGGTGCAATACGTTCTGACGTATAGCCTGGGCCAACGAGATTCAGAGGTGGGGCAAATCACGCTGGAGGAGTGGTCTCAGATCAGGGACCTATGCACCCTTCTGCACAGTTTTGAAATGGCGACGAAGATGTTTAGTGCTGACGATGCCATTATCAGCATGACTATTCCGGTGATTTACATGCTGGAGCACATGTTAAACAGAATTCGGAGTCAGGTGGTGGCACAAGAGGAGGTGGAGGAAGTAGAGGAGGAGGAGTTGTATGCGGAAGGGCTAACATCTGCAAGGTCCAGACGGTCGGCAGCACCAGGGCGGCAGGCATGTGAGGGTGGGGGAGATGATTTTACCAGGGCGCATGGTAGCAGCCAAACTAGTGAGGAAGGTGCAGGAGCCCAGGAAGAAGTGGAGGACGAACTGATGGAAGACTCATCAGATGAGGGAGACCTTGATCACATTTCTGTTGTGCGAGGTTGGGGGGAGAGGACAGAGGAAGGAAGCATGATTGTTACCTCGCCACCAACACAACAGGGACTTGGTGCTCCTGGATGCGCAACACACATGAGTGCCTTCTTGCTGCACTACCTGCAACATGACCCTCGAATTGTGAGAATTAGAAATAATCCTGACTACTGGGTTGCCACACTGTTAGATCCCCGGTACAAAAGTAAATTTGCAGAAATTATTCCTGCCATAGAAAGGGATGCACGCATGCAGGAGTATCAGCAGAGACTGTTGCAGAATCTTACATGTGCTTTTCCACAAAATACCAGTGGTGCACGTAGTGAATCTCACAGTTCCAACTTGCCAACCGTGGTCTGTATGGAATTGTTCAATAAAGGGCCCAAAATTAAGATAACATAGATGGGAGAGGTCTCTATGAATAGGAATTCCTAAGTATTTGATACCCTGTGAGGGCCAGGCAAAGGGAAAGTTGGACTGGATGGAATCCTATATGGATTTAGGGAGGGAGACATCGAGGGCCTCAGACTTCGCTGCATTGATTTTAAAATTTTACCATGTAACAAAGTGATCTATTTCAGCCATAACAGCAGGGATGGATATATGTGATTGAGTGATATATACTAGGACATCATCAGCAAATAGAGAGCACTTGTACTCGGTGCCTCCCACCTCAATCCACCTAATATTGGGGTTATGGCGAATTGATGAGAGCAGGTGCTCCGTCACTAGGATGTATAAGAGAGGGGACAGAGGACATCCCTGCCTTGTCCCATTGGTGATTGTGAAAGGTTATTAAAATGTTCTGACGCACCCCCTGGGCCTTGGGACACCCGGAGCCGGACCCTTTTTGGTGGATGCTGGTGGTTGTAGTCTTCGTGGCGGCGATCCGGTTCCGTGGCTCAGGGCGGTCAAACCAGTGGCGGAACTATTTATGTGGTTTTGATGTTTAAATGTCCGACTACGCCACCCGTGGATTGCGGTCAGAGTGAACCGCCGCTACAGGGCAGACCGCTAAGGCTGGTGTTGTGGGTGCAGCAGAGCGTAGCATAACTCCCCACGGGAGGAGTATAGCCTCAGGGCAGTGTATGCGGAGGATGGGGGTGATGGTGCAGGGCAGCAGCAGTAACGACACGGAGTCAGTGATGCAGTTCAGGGCCTTTACTCACAGTTCTTATTATCCAGACCACGTCTGCAGGTAACGGCTGCCCACGTCGTACTGTGCTCACCAGGTGAGGGGCTCAGACAACTCCCAGATAACTTTGGAGCGCTTCACAGGACCCCCTTTGTGTGTCCTTTGTCTGGCCTTTCTTACCAACACTTCTGTCCGGCTGCCTCGGGCCTCCTCTTGGTAAACTTGGCGCCAGTTTCCCTGACCCTATGTGGTGCCTTCCTAGCGGGTGGAGCAAGGGGCTGCGCCACATAAAATGTCAGAGCCTCCGGTTTCTAGCTGAGGGTCGTTTCCTGCCTCCACTAGTTTCGGGGACCGGTCTCCCCCTTTGGCCTGACCCCTCCACGCAGGTGGATTCGGGCGTGCGGTGGCGACTCGCCCGTCCGCACCCCTGGGATCCCTTCATTCCTCGTTCCTGGAGCCTTCTCCGCTCCTCTTCCTTCCTTCTCCCTCTTGCAGGCCTGGGCCTCTGTTACTAGGCCCGCCTCCGGAGCAGAGCTCATGCAGAGCCCCTGCTCCCTGCCACTTCTGCTCAGACTTCTCTGCACTGAACTAAGATGGTGCCCACCTTTTATACTCCCTTCTCAATGCACCCAGGAACTGCTTCCTCCCTGCTCCTGCACTGCAGGGTTCCCCTTCCTCAGTGTTCCCTCCCCCCACTCCAGCCAGGGACAGGGACTGTCGTGCCCATCTCAGGGGCATATTGGTCGCCCTGCCCCACGGCAATGTGGTGTAATGCATGCAGGTGTCGGGTCCTGATCCACACTCCATCCTTATCTGAGAGTGAGATATCACACCTCTGGGTGAGGTGCAATACGTCTGTAGCAACCGAGCCCTCGGTGCTACAGTTCCATTTATCTTCAGCCTAGGTGACGTATTGTGATACAGGGCCGTGATTTTGGCTATAAAAGGGTCCCCTAGACCCCTACCCCAAGCTTTTTAAGAGAATCATATATGGCGTGCCAGGAGACTCTATGGAATGCTTTCTCAGCATCCAACGAGAGTATCTACTTACAAATTTTTAACTGCATCTAGCCCAGGAAATACTTTGTGCCTAGTTGCAGTGTCTGCTAGTCAGCGGATTATCCCGGCTGTTAAGCAAGCTACACCACCTGTAGTTTGGACACTTAATTTTTTCAAAGGAAATGCTTCGGGACCACGGGATACTTAGTGAAGAGCATCAGGAGGCACCCCAAGGCATAGGGGCTGGGACTGGCACTAGGATGCCTTGCGGTGGACAGCCGAGCTCGATCCTTATAAAAGCTTTTTAACTGCAGCAGCTTTAGTGGACGCTACTGGAGCTGGAATTACGCGGCTGCTGGCATGAGACTTGCCCTCCAATAGATCCTTGTAAATGGATTTAAAGTGTATTCATTCAAATTAGAGGGACAATTTAAATTAAAAAGCTTAGAGCTGCCTCCACCACAGGGGGGCTCTCTCGACCCACCAGCGGACAGGCACCAGTATTGGGAGAGGGGGGCTGGCCGTCAGGGTTCACCGCGGCTCTGGCACAAACCCGGCGACACGGAGGTGGCACGGGCAGGAGCGGACTGGCCGTCTCGGCTTCTCACTTTTTGGATTTTAGAAGGGCATGACATGCCTATATCTGTGTCTCCCCCTCCTTTTACTCCTCCACCTCTTTTCTTTTCGCATGACTATATGTACTTGTCACTTTTCCATGTGTTAGTTGTGTCTTCTGAGCAGTTTGTCAGCTTTTGGACACCTTTGAAGGTGTTTTCTATGTGTTTCTATGTGTTTTTGTTTGCCTGCCATTGGTTTTAACGGTGTTCGAAGGTGTTCGACGAACAGTTCGAGGAACAGTTCGGCGAACACACGGGTGTTCGACGAACCGAACCGAACTCGAACACTACGGGGGTGGCTCAACACTAGTCGTCACTAGCATCTTCCTCCACCTCCTCTGCTGACCTCATCTCTTGGCTGACTGTGGGTTGACAGTAAGTGGGATCTCCAACCTCATCATCATCACCCTGTGCGTTATCACACCCGTCGTCCTCAGAGCCAACCTGTTCCTGCCCTGACAAAAAACTAAAGTTGTCGCTCCAATCAGGTATTTGAGTCTCATCATCGTCTTCCTCATTGTCTTCACCAACAGGAGTTACAGTTTGGGAATGAGGGTCTACATTATGGTCAGAACCTTCTGCGTCTGGTCCTGGATCCGACTCATAAAGATTCTGGGCATCAGTGCAGATTTTTTCCTCGTCTGGATTCACAGAAGCGCTGGAGTCGACCTCTGATTCCCAGGCTATAGTATGAGTAAACAGCTCTGCAGACTCAACCATCTGTTCTACCTCATACTCAGACGGGCAGCTGGAGATTTGGGAGCTGTGAGGAAGCAAGTGCGATTGGGGTGACACCTTTGAGGACTGGAGTATTTGTGATGTTGAAGTTGATGTGGAGGAGAGCCCACTTAAAGGAGCACTTGATATCCGTTGAAGCACCTGCTGTTTTTGTGCCTCATCTGGAATTTGTAGCGATTGGCGTGGCCATAAGAAAGGGATCTTATCACATTGTCCGCTAAAAGAAGTAGACATTTTAGTTTGGCTGGAAGATGGTCTTTCTTCTGCAGATGTTACTGTTGCTTTAACACCTACCCCACGGACACAACCTTTTTTCCCCTTCCCAACACGCCTATTCCCCTTTCCACCAGCAGCAGGCCTTTTTCCACTCATTTTGGTGGTTAACTAATTCACAACTCTGGAGTTGTTTGCACAAAAAAACAATGGATGGGAACCGAGCAGAGCTGAGTGGCCAAACTGTGGTATTAGGCCAAAACTATTGGCTGGGTTAGATGCAGAAAAAAATTATATTCAATTTGCAACCTGATGGAGGTCAGTATAGATGGACTAATAGAACAAGTCCCACACACAGCTAGAAGCCCAAATATTTTTTCAGAGGTAGATGCAGAAAAAAATTGTATTCAGTTTGCAACCTGATGGAGGTCAGTATAGATGGACTAATAGAACAAGTCCTACACACAGCTAGAAGCCCAAATATTTTTTCAGAGGTAGATGCAGAAAAAAAATATATTCAGTTTGCAACCTGATGGAGGTCAGTATAGATGGACTAATAGGGAAAGTCCCACGCACTGCTAGAAGGCCAAATATTTTTTCAGAGCTAGATGCAGATAAAAAATTATTTTTAATTTGCAACCTGATGGAGGTCAGTATAGATGGACTAATAGAGAAAGTCACACACACTGCTAGAAGGCCAAATATTTTTTCAGAGCTAGATGCAGATATAAATTATTTTTAATTTGCAACCTGATGGAGGTCAGTATAGATGGACTAATAGAAAAAGTCCCACACACAGCTAGAAGGCCAAATATTTTTTCAGAGGTAGATGCAGATAAAAATTATTTTTAATTTGCAGCCTGATGGAGGTCAGTATAGATGGACTAATAGAGAAAGTCCCACACACTGCTAGAAGGCCAAATATTTTTTCAGAGCTAGATGCAGACAAAAAATTATTTTGAATTTGCAACCTGATGGAGGTCAGTATAGATGGACTAATAGAAAAAGTCCCACACACTGCTAGAAGGCCAAATATTTTTTCAGAGCTAGATGCAGAAAAAAATTATATTCAGTTTGCAACCTGATGGAGGTCAGTATAGATGGACTAATAGAACAAGTCCCACACACAGCTAGAAGCCCAAATATTTTTTCAGAGGTAGATGCAGATAAAAATTATTTTTAATTTGCAACCTGATGGAGGTCAGTATAGATGGACTAATAGAGAAAGTCCCACACACTGCTAGAAGGCCAAATATTTTTTCAGAGCTAGATGCAGACAAAAAATTATTTTGAATTTGCAGCGTGATGGAGGTCAGTATAGATGGACTAATAGAACAAGTCCCACACACTGCTAGAAGGCCAAATATTTTTTCAGAGCTAGATGCAGAAAAAAATTATATTCAGTTTGCAACCTGATGGAGGTCAGTATAGATGGACTAATAGAACAAGTTCCACACACTGCTAGAAGCCCAAATATTTTTTCAGAGCTAGATGCAGAAAAAAATTATATTCAGTTTGCAACCTGATGGAGGTCAGTATAGATGGACTAATAGAACAAGTCCCACACACTGCTAGAAGCCCAAATATTTTTTCAGAGCTAGATGCAGAAAAAAATTATATTCAATTTGCAACCTGATGGAGGTCAGTATAGATGGACTAATAGAATGATGCTATGCCCAAAAGATTTTACTTCACTAGGTGCAGTAAAAAAATTAGTATTCTATACACAGGTGGCATATCTTGCAACACAGATAGGCTACTCCACTGACTAACACACTCTGCAATAGGCCAAAAAGGATTAGCTTTGCTAGATTCAGCCAAATGCTGTGAAAAAAACTTGCACAGCACTGGCACAGACCTGCCTGGCAAAAACTGATAGGAACTGATGTAACCTAGTCCTGAAAAGGACTGCAATTACAATTAGTCTTTACTCCCACAATCTATCTATTTAAGAGCACAGACCTGCCTGATAAAAGTCGTAGGAAATGCTGTAACCTAGTCCTTAAAAGGACTGCAATCACAACTATTCCCTACTCCAAAGCTATCTGTAGATTTGTGCGAAAATTGGCTTGAAATTAACAAGGTATAGCGCACACAGCAACAGCGGTGCCGTCTAACACGCAGCTGCAGCAGTGAGAAAATGGTGGCGACGGGGAAAATGGCTTGGTCTTATAGGGCAAGGACATGTGACATACACTGCCAATGACACATGCCCTTGCTTGTGTGAAAAAAAGCACTTCGCTCCGTGTGTGCGCTGCTGATAGGCTGACAGATTGCACCTCCCCACTGTAAATGCGGGAAAGAGAAAAAAAAATGGAGATCTTCATTATTCCTGCAGAGATCCATCCCCTGCCCCTCCCCCCACCCAGCTGTACACTCAAACTGCGTATTAACATTAATTTTCATCATTACTGAGAAAAAATCCAGTTATGATTTTGGTGCACGAACAGTTATCGAACATAACCTCGAACAGCCGAATTTTTCTCAAATCGTTCATGTTCGCCGAACGGCTCGAACACCGCCCAAAACAGCTCGAATTTGAGATTGGCGAACAGTTCGAGTCGAACAACGCTCATCTCTATTAAGGAGCATGAGGCGTGGGGAGCAGTGAATATTCATTTTCTTTAGCAGCGGGGACAGTACAGGCTGCAGCAGGCGGCTGCTGCCTCCTGTGCCCCGCTCCTCCGCGCCTACCGCTCCCCCCACACATCATATATATATATACCCCCTCCTCCCCCAACATTCGGACTATAAGGGAATACGCCCTATAAGATGACACCCGGCGTATAAGACGACTCCTGACTTTTGAGAAGATTTTCAGGGGTTAAAAACGCTGGAAAATAAGGTATTCTCCAGGTGGTAGGCGCTCCCGGAAAACAATAGGTAGATATATTAAATAACCAAATTTTATTAACATAGCATACAATGCGTTTCAGCTCTTATAAGCCTTCTTCAGGTATTACATATAGGCTACTACAGCTTTGTGCATTTTATATATAAAGAAAGTCAGTGCATATCATTTTTGGGCGTGTTTTACCAAGGTTTTAACTCTTTCACTCCCATTTTATCAAGAGCTTTACAAGCATGGAAGTATAAACATTAAAAACTAATCTGAATGGATCTAATTAAAAAAAATGTATAATGTATAAAATTCATATCTCATTAAAAAACTTTTATTCTTTTTTCTTCTTTTTCTTTTTTTTGTCTTTTCTTTTACTTTCTACTCAACAGTTACTGCTTATATATTTATTTTATTCTTATCCTTGATGTGTTTAAATTCTTTTCCTTTTTTTTTTTTTAAATTAGATTCCGGGAGCACATACCACCTGGAGAATAATTACATATGTAGTTTTTTCTATTTATAATAATCAGTCAGGTATTTGATTTGCATGTAATCGATTCATTCATCTTTACTGACAAGCACTTACATCTAACATTTATAGCTTAAATGTTTGTTCACAGTCACTGCATCTGCGTTAACCACATCTTGGTATCATGTAACATACTGATGAAAGATCATGCAATTTACATTTACATTGCACAAGTTTACACAGGACAATGCAATGTATAAATGAGAATAATGAATATTTTTTCTGAACAAGAGATCATTACACCCAATGAACAATCGTTAAGCAAACTGTTTACATGGCAAGATACCAGTGAAGAGAGCATTTTTAACAATGCTCATTCATAATTATCTTGCAGTGTAAATGCCCCTTAAAGGGATTTTCCCACTAGCAAAAGTTCATTTTAATCAATGACTGTATCTGACTGTGTACGGAACACGATCTGATCATACCACATCTCCTGGGCAGGGGAGGAAGCAAAAGCATATACAGACATTACAGCACAGGATCACAACTGATTTTCTTTGAAGTAAAACATTGTTTAAAAGCAGGCATGGAAATGTTTTACTTCACAAAAAGAATCAGCTGTGATCACCTAATGTAATATCTGTATAGTCTTTTGATTCCTCCCCTGCCCAGGAGATGTGGTATGATCAGACCATGTTCCGTAAACGGTCAGACACAGACATTACACAAGAAAACATTCATAAGTTTATCTCAGCACAGGAACACTTTTTAAACACATCCAATTGTGGAACTTATTATTAGTCAAAGGTCTATTGATTAAAATCATCTTTCGTTTGTGGGAATACCCTTTAAGTCGTTTATTGAATTTATCCAATGCATTTAGTTGCAGCTACACCAGTCAATACCTGACTACTTTCTCAGACATCTGTATGAAAAATAGTTTGATTTTCATCCATAAAAAACAACAATTTTTCACGTGTATGTCTATTTTTGGCATCGATATGTCATCAAAATCAAATTTATTAATTTATACATCAAAAAGGTAAAAAATGACACAAGGCCACATACAGTTTTCTATGTTAATAAATACAATGGATTTGTGAACAACAGACACCATATGTATTGTGTCCATATGTCATTTTAAGAACCCATTGAGTTTAATAGGCAAGCCTGATCCAAAAATGGATCAGAGTATTGCATCTGCAGTGATTTTTTTTACATACGTCTGAACACTTACTTCCACCGGTCTGTGTGTGGTACATTGGTATATTCTTTGTGTGCCAAACTGTTTGCAAACAAAAATACATTTATCTGAACAAGCCCTAAGATTCATGCTTTTCACCAAGGCATTTTGTACTATTACTAAGACTCCGATGAAGTCAGACCAGCAACAGCTTTTTAACATTTAAGCCATTTACAACTTGTTGTTCCGTCATGGAAAACACTAACAGGTAAGCGTATCATAAACTCAACGTTCTAAAGATTTTATTAATATGGTGCTGTAGGAAGCTAATTTTTGTCCTATTTTTTAGTTCAATCATAGTCGACACTAAATGTGAGCTGTTAAATCAGCATACCCATTTTTACCATGAAGAAGCTATATTGTAGTATACTTTATTGTGATATACTTTAAGGATGATTGAATTTTTTAAAATTCAAATTCTCCAGGTTTCATACTTATTTTTACCAAGGAAAAGCTATATTGTGACATACGTTAGTAGCTACTGAACCCTTTCTATGCATGGGTGGGGAGCATTTTTATTGGTATTTATTCATCATAATATGTGGGGAGCTGTGATGACCATCATACTGTTTAGGGAGCTGAGGTGACCATCATAATGTGTGGGAGGGGGCTATGGTGACCAACGTACTATGTGTGGGGGCTAGGATGACCATCTCACTGTGTGGGGATTGCTAGGCCATCATGCTGTGTAGGTGCAGTAATGAGGGAACATCATTCTGTATAGGGTCATTTTTGTGGGCATTTATTTATGGGGCCATGGAAGGGATATCATAATGGACAAGAACACTTGGGGGCTTCAGTAGGGGCAAAATAACTGTGTAAGTGTCGCAGTACATATCTCTCTCTGTGTCTTAAAAGTTTGAAGGTATGCCCTCCTGTGACTGCATCTATGTACCGTGATAGGACTTTGCAAAGCGGTCCTGTGATTTCTATGTATACCCCTTTTAAGGGGCTTTATTATAATGAGTGCCTAAGCAAGAAAAAATACGAATTTACGGCCAAAAATATAAAGAAAATAGAAAAAATATCTTTATTGAGAAATATATATATAAATAATCACAAAATCAAGGCTATGGTGGCACGACATATGTCAGAAGACATTACACAAAGACAAATAAAACATACTTAAAAACAACCATCATCTCTCGCCCTTATCAGGTGTGGCCTAACATCATCTCATGCCCTCATCAGGTTTCGCCTTCCATCATATCGCGTCCTCATCAAGTTTGGCCTTCCATCATCTTGCGGCCTCAAAAGGCTTGGCCAATCATCATTTTGCACCCTCATGAGGTTTGGCCAATCATCATCTCGCATCCTCATCAGGTTTGGCCAATCATGATCTCGCGCCTCATCAGGTTTGGCCTATCATCTCGTGCCCACTTCAGGTTTGGCCTACCATCATCTCACGCCCTCATCAGATTTCGCCTACCATCATCTCGCGCCCTCATCAGATTTGGCGTAGCTTTATCTCGCGCCCTCATCAGGTTTGGCCTAACATCATCTCACGTACTCATCATGTTGGGCATTCCAACATCTCGCACTCTCATCAGGTTGGGCCCACCATTATATAGCGCCCTCATCAGATTTGGCGTACCCTTATCTCGCGCCCTCATCATATTTGGCCTATCATCATCTCGCGCCCTCATCATATTTGGCGTACCCTTATCTCGCGCCCTCATCAGTTTTGGCCTATCATCATCTCACGCCCTCATCAAGTTTGGCGTACCATAATCTCGCGACCTTTTCAGGTTTGGCCTACCATCTACTAGTGCCGTCATCAGATTTGGCGTACCTTTATGTCGCGCCATCAGGTTTGGCCTACCATCATCTCGATCCCTCATCAGGTTTGGCCTACCATCATCTCGCGCCTTTATCAGGTTTGGCCAATCATCATGGTGCACCCTCATCAGGTTTGGCCAATCATCTCACGCCCTCATCAGGTTTGTCCTACCATCATCTCACGCCCTCATCAGGATTGGCCTACCATCCTTTCTCACCCTCCTCAAGTTTGGCATACCAACATCTTTCACCCACATCAGATTTTGCATACCATCATATCGCGCACTGATCAGTTTTGGCATACCATCATCTCGCACCCTCATCAGATTTTGCCTACCATCATCTCGTGCCCACTTCAGGTTTGGCCTACCATCATCTCGTGCCCTCATCAGATTTGGCCTACCATCGTCTCGCGCCCTCATCAGATTTGGCGTAGCTTTATCTCGCGCCCTCATCACGTTTGGCCTAACATCATCTCACGTACTCATCATGTTGGGCATTCTATCATCTCGCTCTTTAATCAGGTTGGGCCCACCATTATATTGCGCCCTCATCAGATTTGACGCACTCTTATCTCGCACCCTCATCAGTTTTGGCCTATCATCATCTCGCGCCCTCATCATATTTGGAGTACCCTTATCTCGCGCCCTCATCAGTTTTCGCCTATAATCTCGCGACCTTTTCAGGTTTGGCCTACCATCTACTAGTACCCTGATCAGGTTTGGCCAATCATCTCACGCCCTTATCAGATTTGGCGTAGCTTTATCTCACGCCCTCATCAGATGTGGCCTAACATCATCTCTCGTACTCATCTGGTTGGGAATTCCATCATCTCGCGCCCTCATCAGGTTTGGCCTATCATTATATCGTGCCCTCATCAGGTTTGACCTATCATCATCTCGCGCCCTCTTCAGGTTTGGTCTACCATCAATTCGTGATCTCATCAGGTTTGGCCTACCATCATCTCGCGCCCTCTTCAGGTTTGGCCTATCATCATCTCACGCCCTCATCAGGTTTGGCCTTCCATCATCTCACGACCTCATCAGGTTTGGCCTATCATAATCTCGAACCCTCAGCAGGTTTGGCCTACCATCATCTCAAGCCCTCATGAGGTTTGGCCAATCATCATATCGCACCCTTATCAGGTTTGGCCTATCATCATCTCGCTCCCTCTTCAGGATTGGCCTAAAATAATCTCACGCCCTCATCATGTTTGGCCTTCCATTATCTCACGCCCTCATCAGGATTGGTCTACCATCCTTTCTCACCCTCCTCAAGTTGGGCCTACCATCATCTTGAACTCACATCAGATTTGGCCTACCATCATATCATGCCCTGATCAGTTTTGGCCTACCATCATCTCGTACCCTCATCAGGTTTGACCTATCATCATCTCAGGTTTGGAGTATCATTCTTGTGCCCCATCAGGTTTGATTTATCATCATCTCGCACCTTCATCAGATTTGGCCTATCATCATCCCGTGACCTTATCAGGTTTGGCTTATTATCATTTCCCGTCCTCATCAGGTTTGGCCTATCAACATCTCGTGCCCTCATCAGGTTTGGCCTAACATCTTCTCACACCCTCATCATGATTGGCCTACCAACATCTCGTGCCATCATCATGTTTGGCCTATCACCATCTCGCGCCTTTTTCAGGTTTGGTCTATCATCATCTCGCGCCTTCATCAGGTTTAGCCTACTATCATCTCAGGTATGGCCTATCTTCATCTCGTGATCTCATCAGGTTTGGCTTATCATCATCTCGCACCCTCACCAGGTTTGGCCCACCATCATCTTGTGCCTTCATGAGGCTTGGACTATCATCATCTCTCGCCCTCATCAGGTTTGGCATATCATCATCTCGATCCCTCATCAGATTTGGCCTACCATCATCTCGAGCCCTCATCAGGTTTGGCCAATCATCATCTCGCGCCCTCATCAGATTTTGCGTAGCTTTATCTCGCGCCCTCATCAGGTTTGGCCTAACATCATTTCGCGCCCTCATCAGGTTTAGCCAATCATCATCTCACACTCTCATCAGGTGAGGCCAATCATCATCTCGAGCCCTCACCAGGTTTGGCCTATCATCATCTCGAGCCCTCATCAGGTATGGCCTATCAGAATCTCGCACCCTCATCAGGTTTGGCCTATCATCATCTCATGCCATCATCAGGTTTGGCATACCATCATCTCATGCTCTCATCATGTTTGCCGTATCATCATCTTGTACCCTCATCAGGTTTGGCCTGCCATCATCTCGCACCCTAATCAAGTTCGGCCTACCATCATCTGGCGCACCAATCAGGCTTGGCTTACCATCTTTTTGCGCCATTATTAGGTTTGGCCTATCATCATCTCGCACCCTCATCAGGTCTGGCCTACCATGATCTCAGGTTTGGCCTACCATCATTTCGCGCCCTTATCAGGTTTAGCCTATCATCATCTCGTGCCCTTATCAGGATTGGCCTAACATCATCTCACGCTATCATCAGGTTTGTCATACCATCATCTCGCGGCCTCATAAGGTTTGGCCTACATTAACTCGCGCCCTCATCAAGTTTGGCCAACCATCAACTGGCGCACCAATCAGGCTTAGCCTACCATCATCTCGTGACATCATTAGGTTTGGACTATCATCATATCGCGCCCTCATCAGGTCTGGCCAGCCATCATCTCAAGTTTGGCCTACCATCATTTCGCGCCCTCATCAGATTTGGCCTACCATCATCTCGCACCCTCATCAGGTTTGACCAATTATCATCTGGCGCACTCATCACGTTTGTCCTACCATTATCTCGCGCCCTCATCAGATTTGGCGTAGCTTTATCTTGCGCCCTCATCAGGTCTGGCCTAACAACATTACGCGCCCTCATCAGATTTAGCCTATCGTCATCTCGCACTCTTATCAGGTGTGGCCAATCATCATCTCAAGCCCTCACCAGGACTGTCCTATCATCATCTCAAGCCCTCATCAGGTATGGCCTATCATAATCTCGCACCCTCATCAGGTTTGGCCCATCATCATCTCACGCCATGATCAGGTTTGGCATACCATCATCTCGCTGCCTCATCAGGTTTGGCCTGCCATCATCTGGCGCACCAACCAGGCTTAGCCTACCATCATCTCGTGCCATCATTAGGTTTGGCCTATCATCATATCGCACCATCATTCGGTCTGGCCTGCCATCATCTCAGGTTTGGCCTACCATCATTTTGCGCCCTTATCAGGTTTGGCCTAACATCACCTCGCGCCCTAATCAGGATTCGTCTAACATCATCTCATGTCCTCATCATGTTTGGCCTATCATCATCTCACGCCCTCATCAGGTTTGGCCTATCATCATCTCGCGCCCTCATTAGTTCTGGCCTACCATTATCTCAGGTTTGGTCTGCTATCATTTCGCACCCTCTCCAGGTTTGGCCTATCATCATCTCGCGCCCTCATCAGGTGTGGCCTATCATCACCTTGCGCCCTCATCAGGATTTGCCTATCATCACCTTGTGCCATTATCAGGATTGGCTTAATATCATCTCACGCCCTCATCAGGTTTGGCCTTCCATCATCTTTCGGCCTCATCAGGATTGGCCTATCATAATCTCAAACCCTCATCAGGTTTGGCCTACCATCATCTCACGCCCTCATGAGGTTTGGCATATCATCATCTCGCGCCCTCATCAGGATTGACCCAACAAAATCCCACGCCCTCATCAGGTTTGGCCTTCCATCATCTCCCTGACTCATCAGGTTTGGCCTACCATCATCTCACACCCACATCAGGTTTGGCCTACCATCATATCGTGCCCTGATCAGTTTTGGCCTACCATCACCTCGCACCCTCATCAGGTTTGGCCTATCATCAACTCAGATTTGGCGTATCATTCTTGTTCCCCATCAGGTTTGATTTATCATCATCTCGCACCTTCATCAGATTTGGCCTATCATCATCTCGCGTCCTCATCAGGTTTGGCCTATCAACATCTTGTGCCCTCATCAGGTTTGACCAATCATCATCTTGTGCCTTCTTCAGGTTTGGACTATCCTCATCTCGCGCTCTCATCAGGTTTGGCCTATCATCATCTCAATCCCTCATCAGATTTGGCCTACCATCATCTCGAGCCCTCATCAGGTTTAGCCAATCATCATCTCGCGCCCTCATCATGTTTGGCCTAGCATCTTGTGCCCTTATCAGGTTTGGCATACCATCATCTCGCTCCCTCATCAGGTTTGTCCTACCATCATCTTGCGCCCTCATCAGATTTGGCGTAGCTTTATCTCGCGCCCTCATCAGGATTGGCCTAACATCATTTCGCGCCCTCATGAGGTTTAGCCTATCATCATCTCGCATCCTCATCAGGTGTGGCCATTCATCATCTCGAGCACTCACCAGGTTTGACCTATCATAATCTCTTACCCTCATCAGGTATGGCCTATCATCATCTCACGCCATTATCAGCTTTGGGATACCATCATCTCGTGCTCTCATCAGGTTTAGTCTGCCATCATCTCGTGCCCTCATCAGGGTTGGCCTGCCATCATCTCGCGACCTCATCAAGTTTGGCCTAACATCATCTGGCGCACAAACCAGGCTTGGCTTACCATCTTCTCGCGCCATCATTAGGTTTTGCCTTTCATTATCTCGCGCCCTCATCAGGTCTGGCCTACCATCATCCCACGTTTGGCCTACCATCATTTTACGCCCTCATCAGGATTGGCCTACCATCATCTTGCGCCCTCATCAGGTGTGGCCTATTATCACCTCACACCCTCATCAGGATTTGCCTATCATCATCTAGCTCCCTTATCACGATTGGCGTAACATCATCTCACACCCTCATCAGGTTTGGCTTACCATCATCTCGCGGCCTCATCAGGTTTTCGCCTGCCATCATCTCACGCCCTCATCAAGTTTGGATTACCATCATCTGGCGCACCAATCAGGCTTGGCCTACCATCATCTCATGCCATCATTAGGTTTGGCCTATCATCATATCGCGCCCCCATCAGGTCTGGCCTGCCATCATCTCAGGTTTGGCCTACTATCATTTCGCGCCTTCATCAGGATTTGCCTCTCATCACATCGTTCTCTTATCAGGATTGGCCTTACATCATCTCACGCCCTCATCAGGTCTGGCCTACCATCATATCAAGTTTGGTCTACTATTATTTTGCACCCTCTTCAGGTTTGGCTTATCATCATCTCGCACCCTCATCAGGTCTGGCCTACCATCATCTCAGGTTTGGTCTACTATTATTTCGCACCCTCTTCAGGTTTGGCCTATCATCATCTCACGCCCTTATCAGGTGTGGCCTATCATCACCTCACGCCCTCATCAGGATTTGCCTATCATCACCTCGTGCCCTTATCAGGATTGGCCTAACATCTTCTCACGCCCTCATCAAGTTTGGCCTTCCATCATCTCACGGCCTCATCAGGTTTGGCCTTCCATCATCTCTCGGCCTCATCAGGATTGGCCTATCATAATCTCAAACCCACATCAGGTTTGGCCTACCATCATCTCACGCCCTCATGAGGTTTGGTCTATCATCATCTCGCGCCCTCATCAGGATTGGCCTAACATAATCCCACGCCCTCATCAGGTTTGGTCTTCCATCATCTCACACCCTCATCAGGATTGGCCTACCATCCTTTCTCACCCTCCTCAAGTTTGGCCTACCATCATCTTGCACCCACATCAGATTTGGCCTACCATCATATCGCGCCCTAATCAGTTTTGGCCTACTATCATCTCGCACCCTCATCAGGTTTGGCGTATCATCATCTCAGATTTGCCGTATCATTCTTGTTCCCCATCAGGTTTGATTTATCATCATCTCACACCTTCATCAGATTTGGCCTATCATCATCTCGCGTCCTCATCAGGTTTGGCCTATCAACATCTTGTGCCCTCATCAGGTTTGGCCCACCATCATCTTGTGCCTTCATCAGGTTTGGATTATCATCATCTCGCGCCCTCATCAGGATTGGCCTACCATCCTTTCTCACCCTCCTCAAGTTTGGCCTACCATCATCTTGCACCCACATCAGATTTGGCCTACCATCATATCGCGCCCTGATCAGTTTTGGCCTACTATCATCTCGCACCCTCATCAGGTTTGGCGTATCATCATCTCAGATTTGCCGTATCATTCTTGTTCCCCATCAGGTTTGATTTATCATCATCTCACACCTTCATCAGATTTGGCCTATCATCATCTCGCGTCCTCATCAGGTTTGGCCTATCAACATCTTGTGCCCTCATCAGGTTTGGCCCACCATCATCTTGTGCCTTCATCAGGTTTGGACTATCATCATCTCGCGCCCTCATAAGGTTTGGCCTATCATCATCTCACACCCTCATCAGGATTGGCCTACCATCCTTTCTCACCCTCCTCAAGTTTGGCCTACCATCATCTTGCACCCACATCAGATTTGGCCTACCATCATATCGCGCCCTGATCAGTTTTGGCCTACTATCATCTCGCACCCTCATCAGGTTTGGCGTATCATCATCTCAGATTTGCCGTATCATTCTTGTTCCCCATCAGGTTTGATTTATCATCATCTCACACCTTCATCAGATTTGGCCTATCATCATCTTGCGTCCTCATCAGGTTTGGCCTATCCACATCTTGTGCCCTCATCAGGTTTGGCCCACCATCATCTTGTGCCTTCATCAGGTTTGGACTATCATCATCTCGCACCCTCATAAGGTTTGGCCTATCATCATCTCGTGCCCTCATCAGGTTTGGCCAATCATCATCTCGCGCACTCATCACGTTTGGCCTAGCATCTCGTGCCCTTATCAGGTTTGGCCTACCATCATCTTGCGCCCTCTTCAGGTTTGTCCTACCATCATCTCGTGCCATCATTAGGTTTGGCCTATCATCATATCGCGCCCCCATCAGGTCTGGCCTGCTATCATCTCAGGTTTGGCCTACCATCATTTCGCGCCCTCTTCAGGTGTGGCCTATCATCACCTCACGTCCTTATCAGGATTTGCCTATCATCACCTCGTTCTCTTATCAGGATTGGCCTTACATCATCTCACGCCCTCATCGGGTTTGGCCTTCCATCATCTCGCGGCCTCATCAGGTTTGGCCTACCATAATATCGCGCCTTCTTCAGGTTGGGCTTATAATAATCTCGAGCCCTCATCAGATGTAGCCTATTATCATCTCAGGTATGGCCTATCTTCATCTCGCGCTCTCATCAGGTTTGGCCTATCATCATCTCGAACCCTCACCAGGTTTGGCCCACCATCATCTTGTGCCTTCATAAGGTTTGGACTATCATCATCTCGCGCCCTCATCAGGTTTGGCCTATCATCATCTCGATCCCTCATCAGATTTGGCCTACCATCATCTCGCGCCCTCATCAGTTTTGGCCAATCATCATCTCGCGCCCTCATCCCATTTGGCCTATCATCTCGAGCCCTTATCAGGTTTGTCCTACCATCATCTCGCGCCCTCATCAGATTTGGCATAGCTTTATCTCGCACAATCATTAGGTTTGGCCTAACATCATCTCAGGTACTCATTAGGATGGGCATTCCATCATCTCACGCCCTTATCAGGTTTGGCCTATCATCATCACGCACCCTCATCAGGTGTGGCCAATCATCATCTCGAGCCCTCACCAGATTTGGCCTATTATCATTTCGCGCCCTCATCAGGTGTGCCCTATCATCACCTCGCGCCCTCATCAGGATTTGCCTATCATCTCGTGCCCCTCTCAGGATTGGCCTAACATAATCTCACGCCCTCATCAGGTTTGGCCTTCCATCATCTCGAGCCTTCATCAGATTTGGAATATCATCATCTCACTTCCTCATCAGGTTTGGCCTACCATTATCTCACGCCCTCATCAGATTTGGCATACTCTTATCTCGCGCCCTCATCAAGTTTGGCCAATCATCATCTCGCGCCCTCATCAAATTTGGCATACCCTTATCTCGCGCCCTCATCAGGTTTGGCCTATCAAAATCTCACACCCTCATCAGGTTTGGCCATCCATCATCTCGTGCCCTCATCAGGTTTGGCGTACCATTATCTCGCGCCCTCATCAGGTTTGGCCTATCATCATCTCATGCCCTCATCAGGTTTGGCCTTCCATCACCTCACGCCCTCATCAGGTTTGGCCTTTCATTATCTTTTGGCCTCATCAGGATTGGCCTATCATAATCTCAAACCCTCATCAGGTTTGGCCTTCCATCATCTCTCGGACTAATCAGGTTTGGCCTACCATTATCTCACACCCTCATCAGGATTGGCCTACCATCCTTTCTCACCCTCCTCAAGTTTGGCCTACCATCATCTTGCACCCACATCAGATTTGGCCTGCCATCATAACGCGCCCTGATCAGTTTTGGCCTACCATCATCTCGCACCCTCATCAGGTTTGGCGTATCATCATCTCAGATTTGGCGTATCATTCTTGTTCCCCATCAGGTTTGATTTATCATCATCTCGCACCTTCATCAGATTTGGCCTATCATCATCTCGCGTCCTCATCAGGTTTGGCCTATCAACATCTTGTGCCCTCATCAGGTTTGGCCCACCATCATCTTGTGCCTTCATCAGGTTTGGACTATCATCATCTCGCGCTCTCATCAGGTTTGGCCTATCATCAATTCGCACCATCACCAGGTTTGGCCCACCATCATTTGTGCCTTCATCAGGTTTAGACTATCATCATCTCGCGCCCTCATGAGGTTTGGCCTATCATCATCTCGTGCCCTCATCAGGTTTGGCCAATCATCATCTCGCGCCCTCATCACGTTTGGCCTAGCATCTCGTGCCCTTATCATGTTTGGCCTACCATCATTTTGCACCCTCTTCAGGTTTGTCCTACCATCATCTCGTGCCATCATTAGGTTTGGCCTATCATCATATCGCGCCCCCATCAGGTCTGGCCTGCTATCATCTCAGGTTTGGCCTACCATCATTTCGCGCCCTCTTCAGGTGTGGCCTATCATCACCTCACGTCCTTATCCCGATTTGCCTATCATCACCTCGTTCTCTTATCAGGATTGGCCTTACATCATCTCACGCCCTCATCAGGTTTGGCCTTCCATCATCTCGCGGCCTCATCAGGTTTGGCCTACCATAATATCGCGCCTTCTTCAGGTTGGGCTTATAATAATCTCGAGCCCTCATCAGATGTAGCCTATTATCATCTCAGGTATGCCCTATCTTCATCTCGCGCTCTCATCAGGTTTGGCCTATCATCATCTCGAACCCTCACCAGGTTTGGCCCACCATCATCTTGTGCCTTCATAAGGTTTGGACTATCATCATCTCGCGCCCTCATCAGGTTTGGCCTATTATCATCTCGATCCCTCATCAGATTATGGCCTACCATCATCTCGCGCCCTCATCAGGTTTGGCCAATCATCATCTCGCGCCCTCATCCCGTTTGGCCTATCATTTTGAGCCCTTATCAGGTTTGTCCTACCATCATCTCGCGCCCTCATCAGATTTGGCACAGCTTTATCTCGCACAATCATTAGGTTTGGCCTAAAATCATCTCTCGTACTCATCAGGATGTGCATTCCATCATCTCACGTCCTTATCAGGTTTGGCCTATCATCATCACGCACCCTCATCAGGTGTGGCCAATCATCATCTCGAGCCCTCACCAGATTTGGCCTATTATCATTTCGCGCCCTCATCAGGTGTGCCCTATCATCACCTCGCGCCCTCATCAGGATTTGCCTATCATCTCGTGCCCCTCTCAGGATTGGCCTAACATCATCTCACGCCCTCATCAGGTTTGGCCTTCCATCATCTCGAGCCTTCATCAGATTTTGCCTATCATCATCTCACTTCCTCATCAGATTTGGCCTACCATTATCTTGCGCCCTCATCAGATTTGGCACACCCTTATCCCGCGCCCTAATCCAGTTTGGCCAATCATCATCTCGTGCCCTCATCAAATTTGGCATACCCTTATCTCGCGCCCTCATCAGGTTTGGCCTATCAAAATCTCACACCCTCATTAGGTTTGGCCTTCCATCATCTCGTGCCCTCATCAGGTTTGGCGTACCATTATCTCGCGCCCTCATCAGGTTTGGCCTTCCATTATCTCGCACCCTCATCAGATTTGGCATACCATCATCTAGAGTCATCTTCAGATTTGGCCCACCATCATCTTGCGCCATCATCAGATTTGGCGTAGCTTTATCTCGCGCACTCATCAGGTTTGGCCTAACATCATCTCACGTACTCATCATGTTGGGCATTCCATCATCTCGCACCCTCATCAGGTTTGGCCTTCCATTATATCGCGCCCTCATCAGATTTGGCGTACCCTTATCTCGCGCCCTCACCAGGTTTTGCCTATCATTATCTCACGTACTTATCAGATTTGGCATACCCTTATCTCGCGTCCTCATCAGGTTTGGCCTATCATCATCTCGCGCCCTCATCAGGTTTGGACTGACATCATCTCACGTACTCATTAGGTTGGGCATTCCATCATCTCGCACCCTCATTAAGTTGGGCCCACAATTATATCGCGCACTCATCAGATTTGACATACACTTATCTCGCGCCATCATCAGGCTTAACCTATCATCATATCGCACTCTCATCAGGTTTGGCTTATCATCATCTTGATCCCTCATCAGATTATGCCTACCATCATCTCGCGCCCTCATCAGATTTGGCGTACCTTTATCTCGTGGCCTCATCAGGTTTGGCCTACCACCATCTCGAGCCCTCATCAGGTTTGGCCTACCATCATCTCGCGCCTTTATCAGGTTTGGCCAATCATCTCGTGCCCTCATCAGGTGTGGCATGTCATCACCTTGCGCCGTCATCAGGATTTGCCTATTATCACCTCGTGCCCTTATCAGGATTGGCCTAACATAATTTCAGGCACTCATCAGGTTTGGCCTTCCATCATCTTGCGGGCTCATCAGGTTTGGCCTTCCGTCATCTCGCGGCCTCATCAGGTATGGCCTATCATAATCTCGAACCCTCATCAGGTTTGGCTTACCATCATCTCACGCCCTCATGAGGTTTGGCCAATCATCACCTCGCACCCTCATCAGGTTTGGCCAATCATCTTGAGCCCTTATCAGATTTGGCGTAGCTTTATCTCACGCCCTCATCAGGTTTGGCCTAACATCATCTCACGTACTCATCATGCTGGGCACTCCACCATCTCGAGCCCTCATCAGGTTTGCCTAGCATTATATCGTGCCCTCATCAGGTTTGGCCTATCATTATTTCACGGACTCATCAGGTTTGGCCTACCATCATCTCACGCCCTTTTCAGGATTGGTCTACCATCCTTTCTCACCCTCCTCAAGTTTGGCTACCATCATCTTCCACTCACATCAGATTTGGCCTACCATCATATTGCGCCCCGATCAGTTTTGGCCTACCATCATCTCGCATCCTCATCAGGTTTGGCCTATCATCATCTCAGCTTTGGCTTATCATTCTTGTTTCTCATCAGTTTTGATTTATCATCATCTCGCACCTTCATCAGATTTGGCCTATCATCATCTCGCGCCCTCATCAGGTTTGGCCAAACATCATCTCAAGCCCTCATCATGATTAGGCTACCATCATCTCGTACCTTCATCATGTTTGGCCTACCATCATCTCACGCCTTCTTCAGGTTGGGCCTATCATCATCTCCAGCCCTCATCAGGTTTAGCCTATTACCATCTCAGGTATGGCCTATCTTCATCTCGCGCTGTCATCAGGTTTGGCCTATCATCATCTCGCACCGTCACCAGGATTGGCCCACCATCATCTTGTGCCTTCATGAGGTTTGGACTATCATCATCTCGCGCCCTCATCAGGTGTGGCTTATCATCATCTCGATCCCTCATCAGACTTGGCCTACCATCATCTCGCGCCCTCATCAGGTTTGGCCAATCATCATCTCGCGCCCTCATCACGTTTGGCCTATCATCTCGCGCCCTTATCAGGTTTTGCCTACCATCATCTCGAGCCCTTATCATGTTCGGCCTACCATCATCTCGCACCCTCACCAGGTTTGGTCCATCATCTTGTGCATTCATCAGGTTTGGACTATCATCATCTCGTGCCCTCATCAGGTTTGGCCTATCATCATCTCGATCCCTCATCAGATTTGGCCTACCATCATCTCGCGCCCTCATCAGATTTGGCGGAGCTTTATATCGCGCCCTCATCAGGTTTGGACTAACATCATCTCACGTACTCATCATGTTGGGCATTCCATTATCTCGCACCCTCATCACGTTGGGCCCACCATTATATCGCGCCCTCATCAGATTTGGCGCACCCTTATATCGCGCCCTCATCAGATTTGGCCTATCATCATCTCGCGCCCTCATCAGATATGGCGTACCCTTATCTCGCGCCCTCATCAGTTTTAGCCTATCATCTCACGCCCTCATCAGGTTTGGCCTACCATTATCTCGCGCCTTCATCAGGTTTGGATAATCATCATCTCGCGCCCTTATCACGTTTGGCCCATCATCTCGCGCCCTCTTCAGGTTTGGCCTACCATCATCTCGCGCCCTCATCAGATTTGAGCTACCATCATCTCGCGCCCTCATCAGGTTTTGCCTAACATCATGTCACGTACTCATCATGTTGGGCATTCCATTATCTCGCACCCTCATCATGTTGGGTCCACCATTATATCGCGCCCTCATCAGATTTGGCGTACCGTTATCTCGCGACCTCATCATATTTGGCCTATCATCATCTCTTGCCCTCATCAGATTTGGCGTGCCCTTATCTTGTGCCCTCAATAAGTTTGGCCTAACATCATCTCGCGCCCTCATCAGGTTTGGCATACCATCATCTCGCGTCCTTTTCAGGTTTTGCCTAACATCCTCTCGCACCCTCACCAGGTTTGGCCCATGTTCATCTTCTGCCTTCATCAGGTTTGGACTATAATCATCTCGCGCCGTCATCACGTTTGGCCTATCATCTCGCGCCCTTAATAGGCTTGGCCTACCATCATCTCGCACCCTCATCAGATTTGGCCTACTATCATCTCGCGCCCTCATCAGATTTGGTGTAGCTTTATCTCACGCCCTCATCAGGTTTGGCCTATCATCATCTTGCGTACTCATGAGATTTGGCGTTCCCTTATCTCGCGTCATCATCAGGTTTGGCCTATTATCATCTCGTGCCCTCATCAGGTTTGGACTAACATCATCTCACGTACTCATCAGATTGGGCATTCCATCATCTCACACCCTCATCAGGTTAGGCCCACCATTATATCGCACCCTCATCAGATTTGGTGTACCCTTATCTCGCGCCCTCATCAGGCTTGGTCTATCATCATCTCGCACCCTCATCAGTTTTGGCGTACACTTATCTGACGCCCTCATCAGTTTTGGCCCATCATCTTCTCACGCCCTCATCACGTTTGGTGTACCATCATCTCGCACCCACTTCAGGTTTGGCCTACCATCATCTCGCGCCCTTATCAGGTTTGGCCAATCATCTCGAGCCCTCATCAGGTTTGGCCAATCATCTCGCGCCCTTAGCAGATTTGGCGTAGCTTTATCTTGCGCCCTCATCAGGTTTGGCCTAACATGATCTTTAGTACTCATCAGGTTGGGCATTCCATCATCTCGCGCCCTTATCACGTTTGGCCTAGCATTATATCGCGCCCTCATCAGGTTTGGCATATCATCATCTCGCACCCTCTTCAGGTTTAGCCTACCATCATTTTGCGCCCTCATCAGGTTTGGCCTATCATCATCTCGCACCCTCATCAGGTGTGGCCTATAATCACCTCGCGCCGTCATCAGGATTTGCCTAACATCATCTCACGCCCTCATCAGGTTTGGCCTTCCATCATCTTGTGGCCTCATCAGGTTTGGCCTTCCATCATCTCGTGGCCTCATCAAATTTAGCATATCATAATCTCGAAACTTCATCAGGTTTGGCCTACCATCATCTCACGCCCTCATGAGCTTTGGCCAATCATCATCTCGCACCCTCATCAGGATTGGCCTAACATCATCTCATGCCCTCATCAGGTTTGGCCTTCCATCATCTCGCGGACTCATCAGGTTTGGCCTACCATCATCTCACGCCCTCATCAGGTTTGGCCAATCATCTCGAGCACTTATCAGATTTGGCGTAGCTTTATCTCGCGCCATCATCAGGTTTGGCCTAGCATTATATCGCGCCCTCATCAGGTTTGGCCAATCAATATCTCGCCCCCTCATCACGTTTGACCTATCACCTCGCACCCACTTCAGGTTTGGCCTACCATCATCTCGCGCCCTCATCAGATTTGGCGTAGTTTATCTCGCGCCCTCATCAGGTTTGGCCTAACATCATCTCACGTACTCATCATGTTGGGCATTCCATCATCTCGCACACTCATCAGGTTGGGCCCACCATTATATCACGCACCCTCATCAGATGTGGCGCAACATTATTTCGCGCCCCATCAGTTTTGGCCTATCATCATCTCACGCCCTCATCAAGATTGGCGTACCATCTTCTAGCGCCCTCTTCAGGTTTGGCCTATCATCTAATACTGTCCTCATCAGATTTGTCGTACGTTTATCTTCCGCCCTCATCAGGTTTGGCCCACCATCATCTTGAGCCCTCATCAGGTTTGGCCTACCATCATCTCGCGCCCTCATCAGATTTGGCTAATCATGATCTCACGCTCTCATCAGGTTTGTCCTAACATCATCTCGAGCCCTCATCAGGTTGGGCATTCCATCATCTCGCACCCTCATCAGGTTTGGACTATCATCATCTCGCGCCCTTATCAGGTTTGGCCTATCATCATCTCGATCACTGATCACATTTGGCCTACCATCATCTCGCGCCCTCATCAGGTTTGGCTAATCATCATCTCGAGCCCTCATCACATTTGGCCTATCATCTCGCGCCCTTATCAGGTTTGGCCTACCATCATCTCGAGCCCTCTTCAGGTTTTTCCTACCATCATCTCTTGCCCTCATCAGATTTGGCATAGCTTTATCTCACGCCCTCATCAATTTTGGCCTAACATCATCTCACGTACTCATCAGGTTGGGCATTCCATCATTTCACGCCCTGATCAGTTTTGGCCTATCATCATTTTGCGCCCTCATCAGGTTTAGCCTTTCATCATCTCACACACTCATCAGGTGTGGCCAATCATCTTCTCGAACCCTCACCAGATTTGGCCTATCATCATTTCGCACCCTCATCAGGTGTGGCCTATCACCTCGCGCCCTCATCAGGATTTCCCTATCATCATCTCGTGCCCTTATCAGGATTGGCCTAACATCATCTCACGCCCTCATCACGTTTGGCCTTCCATCATATCGAGTCCTCATCAGATTAGGCCTACCATCATCTCACGCCCTCATCAAGTTTGGCCTTCCATCATCTCGCGGACTCATCAGGTTTGGCCTACCATCATCTCAAGCCCTCATCAGGATTGGTCTACCATCTTTTCTCATTCTACTCAAGTTTGGCCTACTATCATCTTGAACTCACATCAGATTTGGCCTACCATCAAATCGCGCCCTGATCAGTTTTGGCCTACCATCATCTCGCACCCTCATCAGGTTTGGCCTATCATAATCTCAGGTTTGGCGTATCATTCTTGAGCCCCATCAGGTTTGATTTATCATCATCTCGCACCTTCATCAGATTTGGGCTATCATCATCTCGCGACCTCATCAGGTTTGGTGTATCATAATCTTAAACCCTCATCAGGTTTGGCCTGCCATCATCTCACGCCCTCATGAGGTTTGGTCAATCATCATCTCGCACCCTCATCAGGAATAAACTACCATCCATTCTCACCCTCCTCATGTTTGGCCTACCATCATCTCGAGCCCTCATCAGGTTTGGATTACCATCATCTCGCGCCCTTTTCAGGTTTGGCCAATCATCATCTCGCGCCCTCATCAGGTTTGGCCGATCATCTCGCGCCCTTATAAGATTTGGCGTAGCTTTATCTCGCGCCCTCATCAGGTTTGGCCTAACATCATCTTTCGTACTCATCAGGTTGGTCATTCCATCATCTCGCGCCCTCATCAGATTTTGCCTAGCATTATATCGCACCCTGATCAGTTTTGGCCTGCCATCATCTCGCACCCTCATCACGTTTGGCCTATCATCATCTCAGGTTTGGCCTATCATTCTTGTGTCCCATCAGGTTTGATTTATCATCATCTGGCACCTTCATCAGATTTGGCCTATCATCATCTTGCGACCTCATCAGGTTTGGCTTATTATCATTTCCCATCCTCATCAGGTTTGGACTATCAACAACTCGCGCCCTCATGAGGTTTGGCCTAACATCATCTCAAGCCCTCATCATGATTGGTCTACCATCATCTCGTGCCTTCATCATGTTTGGCCTACAATCATCTTTCGCCTTCTTCAGGTTGGGCCTATCATCATCTCGAGCCGTCATCAGGTTTGGCCTATTATCATCTCAGGTAGGGCCTATCTTCTTCTCGCACCCTCATCAGGTTTGGAATATCATCATCTCGCTCCCTTATCAAGTTTGGCCTATCATCATCTCGATCCCTGATCAGATTTGGCCTACCATCATCTCGCACCATCATCAGGTTTGGCCAATCATCATCTCGCGCCCTCATCAGATTTGGCGTAGCTTTATCTCGCGCCTCCATCAATTTTGGCCTAACATCATCTCACGTACTCATCAGGTTGGGCATTCCATCATTTCTCGCCCTGATCAGGTTTAGCCTTTCATCATCTCACACACTCATCAGGTGTGGCCAATCATCTTCTCGAACCCTCACCAGATTTGGCCTATCATCATTTCGCACCCTCATCAGGTGTGGCCTATCACCTCGCGCCCTCATCAGGATTTCCCTATCATCATCTCGTGTACTTATCAGGATTGGCCTAACATCATCTCACGCCCTCATCACGTTTGGCCTTCCATCATATCAAGTCCTCATCAGATTAGGCCTACCATCATCTCATGCCCTCATCAGGTTTGGCCTTCCATCATCTCGCGGACTCATCAGGTTTGGCCTACCATCATCTCACGCCCTCATCAGGATTGGTCTGCCATCTTTTCTCATCCTACTTAAGTTTGGCCTACCATCATCTTGAACTCATATCAGATTTGGCCTACCATCAAATTGCGCCCTGATCAGTTTTGGCCTACCATCATCTCGCACCCTCATCAGGTTTGGCCTATAATCATCTCGCAACCTCATCAGCTGTGTCCTTCCATCATCTCGAGTCATCATCAGATTTGGCCTACCATCATCTCACGCCCTGATCAGGTTTGGCCTATCATCATCTTGCGCCCTCATTAAATTTGGCGTACCCTAATTTTGCGCCCTCATCAGGTTTGGCCTATCATCATCTCACGCCCTCATCAGGTTTGGCCTTGCATTATATCGTGCCCTCATCAGGTTTGGCATACTGTCATCTCGCGTCATCTTCAGCTTTGGCCTACCATCATCTCGCAACCTCACCAGGTTTGGCCCACCATCATCTTGTGCCTTCATCAGGTTTGGACTATCATCACCTCGCGCCCTCATCAGGTTTCGACTATCATCATCTCGATCCCTCATCAGATTTGGCCTACCATCATCTCGCGCCCTCATCAGGTTTGGCCAATCAACATCTCGCGTCCTCATCACGTTTGACCTATCATCTCGCGCCCACTTCAGGTTTGGCCTACCATCATCTTGCGCCCTCATGAGATTTGGCGTACCATCATCTCGTGCCCTCATCAGGTTTGGCCTATCATCATCTCAGGTTTGCGTATCATTCTTGAGCCCCATCAGGTTTGATTTATCATCATCTCGCACCTTCATCAGATTTGGGCTATCATCATCTCGTGAGCTCATCAGGTTTGGCTTATTATCATTTCTCGTCCTCATCAGGTTTGGACTATCAACATCTCTCGCCATCATGAGGTTTGGCCTAACATCATGTCAAGCCCTCATCATGATTGGCCTACCATCATCTCGTGCCTTCATCATGTTTGGCCTACCATCATCTCGCGCCTTCTTCAGGTTGGGCCTATCATCATCTCGAGCCCTCATCAGGTTTAGTCTATTATCATCTCGCACCCTCACCATGTATGGCCCACCATCATCTTGTACCTTCATCAGGTTTGTACTATCATCATCTCGCGCCCTTATCAGGTTTGACCTATCATCATCTCGGTCCCTCATCATATTTGGCCTACCGTCATCTCGCGCCCTCATCAGGTTTGGCCAATCATCATCTCGAGCCCTCATCACGTTTGGTATATCATCTCGCGCCCTTATCAGGTTTGGCCTACCATCATCTCGAGCCCTATTCAGGTTTGTCCTAGCATCATCTCGCGCCCTCATCAGATTTGGCATAGCTTTATCTCGCGCCCTCATCAGGTTTTGCCTAACATCATCTCACGTACTCATCAGGTTGGGCATTCCATCATTTCACGCCCTGATCAGGTTTGGCCTATCATCATTTTGCGCCCTCATCAGGTTTAGCCTATCATCATCTCGAACCTTCATCAGGTGTGGCCAATCATCATCTCGAACCTTCACCAGATTTGGCCTATCATCATTTCGCACCCTCATCAGGTGTGGCCTATCACCTCGCGCCCTCATCAGGATTTCCCTATCATCATCTCGTGCCCTTATCAGGATTGGCCTAACATCATCTCACGCCCTCATCACGTTTGGCCTTCCATCATATCGAGTCCTCATCAGATTAGGCCTACCATCATCTCACGCTCTCATCAGGTTTGGCCTTCCATCATCTCGCGGACTCATCAGGTTTGGCCTACCATCATCTCACGCCCTCATCAGGATTGGTCTACCATCTTTTCTCATCCTACTCAAGTTTGGCCTTCCATCATCTTGCACTCACATCAGATTTGGCCTACAATCAACTCGCGCCCTGATCAGTTTTGGCCTACCATCATCTCGCACCCTCATCAGGTTAGGCCTATCATCATCTCAGGTTTGGCGTATCATTCTTGAGCCCCATCAGGTTTGATTTATCATCATCTCGCACCTTCATCAGATTTGGGCTATCATCATCTCGAGCCCTCTTCAGGTTTGTCCTAGCATCATCTCGCGCCCTCATCAGTTTTGGCGTAGCTTTATCTCGCGCCCTCATCAGGTTTGGCCTAACATCATCTCACGTACTCATCAGGTTGGGCATTCCATCCTTTCACGCCATGATCAGGTTTGGCCTATCATCATTTTGCGCCCTCATCAGGTTTAGCCTATCATCATCTCGAACCCTCATCAGGTGTGGCCAATCATCATCTCGAACCTTCACCAGATTTGGCGTATCATCATTTCGCGCCCTGATCAGTTTTGGCCTACCATCATCTCGCACCCTCATCAGGTTAGTCCTATCATCATCTCAGGTTTGGCGTATCATTCTTGAGCCCCATCAGGTTTGATTTATCATCATCTCGCACCTTCATCAGATTTGGGCTATCATCATCTCGCGACCTCATCAGGTATGGCTTATTATCATTTCCCTTCCTCATCAGGTTTAGCCTATCAACGTCTCGCGCCCTCACCGGGATTGGCCTAACATCTTCTCACGTCCTCATCATGATTGGCCTACCATCATCTCGTGCCCTCATCATGTTTGCCCTACCATCATCTTTTGCCCTCATCAGGTTTAGCCTATTATCATCTCAGGTATGGAGTATCTTCATCTCGTGCCCTCATCAGGTTTGGCCTTCCATCATCTTGTGGCCTCATCAGGTTTGGCCTTCCATCATCTCGTGGCCTCATCAGGTTTGACCTATCATCAACTCGATCCCTCATCAGATTTGGCCTACCATCATCTCGCGCCCTCATCAGATTTGGTCAATCATCATCTCGCGCCCTCATCGGGTTTAGTAAAAATCATCTCACGCCCTCATCATGATTGGCCTACCATCATCTCGCGCCCTCATCATGTTTTGCCTACCATCATCTTGAACCATCTTCAGGTGGGGCCTATCATCATATCGCGCCCTCATCAGGATTGGCCTAACATCATCTCAAGCCCTCATCAGGCTTGGCCTTCCATCATCTCGTGCCTTCATTAGGTTTGAACTATGATCATCTCTTGCCCTCATCACTTTTGGCCTTTCATCTCGTGCCCTTATCAGGTTTGGCCTACCATCATCTCGCGCCCTCTTCAGGTTTGTCCTACCATCATCTCGTGCCCTCATCAGATTTGGCGTAGCTTTATCTCGAGCCCTCATCAGGTTTGGCCTAACATCATCTCACGCCCTTATCAGGTTTGGTCTATCATCATTTTGCGCCTTCATCAGGTTTAGCCTATCATCTCGCACCCTCATCAGGTGTGGCCTATAATCACCTTGCGCAGTCATCAGGATTTTCCTATCATCACCTCTTGCCCTTATCAGGATTGGCCTAACATCATCTCACGCCCTCATCAGGTTTGGCCTTCCATCATCTTGTGGCCTCATCAGATTTGGTGTAGCTTTATCTCACGCCTTCATCAGGTTTGGCCTAACATCATCTCATGTACTCATCATGTTGGGCATTCCATCATCTCCCAACATCATCAGGTTTGGTCTACCATTATATCGCGCCCTCATCAGATTTGGCGTACCCTTATCTCGCGCCCTCATCAGGTTTGGTCTATCATCATCTCGCACCCTCATCAGTTTTGGCGTACACTTATCTCACGCCCTCATCAGTTTTGGCCCATCATCATCTCACGCCCTCATCAGGTTTGGCCTATCATCATCTCGCGTACTCATCAGATTTGGCGTTCCCTTTTCTCGCGTCCTCATCAGGTTTGGCCTATTATCTTCTCGTGCCCTCATCAGGTTTTGGACTAACATCATCTCACGTACTCATCAGGTTGGGCATTCCATCATCTCGCAACCTCATCAGGTTAGGCCCACCATTATATCGCGCCCTCATCAGATTTGGTGTACCCTTATCTCGTGCCCTCATCAGGTTTGGTCTATCATCATCTCGCACCCTCATCAGTTTTGGCGTACACTTATCTCACGCCCTCATCAGTTTTGGCCCATCATCATCTCACGCCCTCATCAGGTTTGGCGTACCATCATCTCGCACCCACTTCAAGTTTGGCCTTCCATCATCTCGCGCCCTTTATCAGGTTTGGCCAATCATCTCGAGCCCTCATCAGGTTTAGCCAATCATCTCGCGCCCTTAGCAGGTTTGGCATATCATCATCTCGCACCCTCTTCAGGTGTAGCCTACCATCATTTTGCGACCTCATCGGGTTTGGCCTATCATCATTTCACACCCTCATAAGGTGTGGCCTATAATCACCTCGCGCCATCATCAGGATTTGCCTAACATCATCTCACGCCCTCATCAGGTTTGGCCTTCCATCATCTTGCGGCCTCATCAGGTTTGGCATATCATAATCTCGAACCTTCATCAGGTTTGGCCTACCATCATCTCACGCCCTCATGAGGTTTGGCCAATCATCATCTCGCACCCTCATCAGGTTTGGCCTATCATCATCTCGTGCCCTCGTCAGGATTGGCCTAACATCATCTCGCGGACTCATCAGGTTTGGCCTATCATCATCTCATGCCCTCATCTGGTTTGGCCTTCCATCATCTCGCGGACTCATCAGGTTTGGCCTCCCATCCTCTCACGACCTCATCAGGTTTGGCCAATCATCTCGAGCACTTATTAGATTTGGTGTAGCTTTATCTCGCACCCTCATCAGGTTTGGCCTAACATCATCTTCCGGACTCATCACGTTGGGCAATCCATCATCTCACGCCCTCATCAGGTTTGGCCTAACATTATATTGCGCCCTCATCAGGTTTGGCCTACCACCATCTCACGGACTCATCAGGTTTGGCCTACCATCATCTCTTGTACTCATCAGGTTGGGCATTCCATCATCTCACACCCTCATCAGGTTTGGCCTAGCATTATATCGCGCCCTCATCAGGTTTGGCATATCATCATCTCGCACCCTCTTCAGGTTTAGCCTACCATCATTTTGCGACCTCATCAGGTTTGGCCTATCATCATTTCACACCCTCATAAGGTGTGGCCTATAATCACCTCGCGCCATCATCAGGATTTGCCTAACATCATCTCACGCCCTCATCAGGTTTGGCCTTCCATCATCTTGCGGCCTCATCAGGTTTGGCATATCATAATCTCGAACCTTCATCAGGTTTGGCCTACCATCATCTCACGCCCTCATGAGGTTTGGCCAATCATCATCTCGCACCATCATCAGGTTTGGCCTATCATCATCTCGTGCCCTCGTCAGGATTGGCCTTAAATCATCTCGCGGACTCATCAGGTTTGGCCTATCATCATCTCATGCCCTCATCTGGTTTGGCCTTCCATCATCTCGCGGACTCATCAGGTTTGGCCTCCCATCCTCTCACGACCTCATCAGGTTTGGCCAATCATCTCGAGCACTTATTAGATTTGGCGTAGCTTTATCTCGCACCCTCATCAGGTTTGGCCTAACATCATCTTCCGGACTCATCACGTTGGGCAATCCATCATCTCGTGCCCTCATCAGGTTTGGCCTACCACCATCTCACGGACTCATCAGGTTTGGCCTACCATCATCTCACGCCCTCATCAGAATTGTCCTAGCATCCTTTCTCACCCTCCTCAAGTTTGGCTTACCATCATCTTGCACTCACGTCAGATTTGGCCGACCATCATATCGCACCCCGATCAGTTTTGGCCTACCATCATCTCGCACCCTCATCAGGTTTGGCCTATCATCATCTCAGGTTTGGCTTATCATTCCTGTGCCCCATCAGGTTTGATTTATCATCATCTCGCACCTTCATCAGATTTTGCCTATCATCATCTCGCGACCTCATCAGCTGTGTCCTTCCATCATCTCGAGTCATCATCTGATTTGGCCTACCATCATCTCACGCCCTCATCAGGTTTGGCCTATCATCATCTCGCACCCTCATTAAATTTGGCGTACCCTAATTTCGCGCCCTCATCAGGTTTGGCCTATCATTGTCTCACGCCCTCATCAGGTTTCGCCTTGCATTATCTCGCGCCCTCATCAGGTTTGGCATACCGTCATCTCACGTCATCTTCAGCTTTGGCCTACCATCATCTCGCACCCTCACCAGGTTTGGCCCACCATCATCTTGTGCCTTCATCAGGTTTGGACTATCATCATCTCGCGCCCTCATCAGGTTTGGACTATCATCATCTCGATCCCTCATCAGATTTGGCCTACCATCATCTCGCGCCCTCATCAGGTTTGGCCAATCAACATCTCGCACCCTCATCACGTTTGACCTATCATCTCGCGCCCACTTCAGATTTGGCCTACCATCATCTCGTGCCCTCATCAGGTTTGGCCTATCATCATCTCAGGTTTGGCGTATCATTCTTGAGCCCCATCAGGTTTGATTTATCATCATCTCGCACCTTCATCAGATTTGGGCTATCATCATTTCTCGTCCTCATCAGGTTTGGACTATCAACATCTCGCGCCCTCATGAGGTTTGGCCTAACATCATCTCAAGCCCTCATCGTGATTGACCTACCATCATCTCGTGCCTTCATCATGTTTGGCCTACCATCATCTCGCGCCTTCTTCAGTTTGGGCCTATCATCATCTCGAGCCCTCATCAGGTTTAGCCTATTATCATCTCGCACCCTCACCATGTATGGCCCACCATCATCTTGTGCCTTCATCAAGTTTGTACTATCATCATCTCGCGCCCTTATCAGGTTTGACCTATCATCATCTCGGTCCCTCATCAGATTTGGCCTACCGTCATCTCGCGCCCTCATCAGGTTTGGCCAATCATCATCTAGAGCCCTCATCACGTTTGGTATATCATCTCGCGCCCTTATCAGGTTTGGCCTACCATCATCTCGAGCCCTCTTCAGGTTTGTCCTAGCATCATCTCGCGCCCTCATCAGATTTGGCGTAGCTTTATATCGCGCCCTCATCAGGTTTGGCCTAACATCATCTCAGGTACTCATCAGGTTGGGTATTCCATCATTTCACGCCCTGATCAGGTTTGGCCTATGATCATTTTGCGCCCTCATCAGGTTTAGCCTATCATCATCTCGCACCCTCATCAGGTGTGGCCAATCATCATCTCGAACCTTCACCAGATTTGGCCTATCATCATTTCGCGCCCTCATCAGGTGTGGCCTATCACCTCGCGCCCTCATCAGGATTTCCCTATCATCATCTCGTGCCCTTATCAGGATTGGCCTAACATCATCTCACGCCCTCATCACGTTTGGCCTACCATCATATCGAGTCCTCATCATATTAGGCCTACCATCATCTCACGCCCTCATCAGGTTTGGCCTTCCATCATCTCGCGGACTCATCAGGTTTGGCCTACCATCATCTCACGCCCTCATCAGGATTGGTCTACCATCTTTTCTCATCCTACTCAAGTTTGGCCTTCCATCATCTTGCACTCACATCAGATTTGGCCTACCATCAACTCGCGCCCTGATCAGTTTTGGCCTACCATCATCTCGCACCCTCATCAGGTTAGGCCTATCATCATCTCAGGTTTGGCGTATCATTCTTGAGCCCCATCAGGTTTGATTTCTCATCATCTCGCACCTTCATCAGATTTGGGCTATCATCATCTCGCGACCTCATCAGGTATGGCTTATTATCATTTCCCTTCCTCATCAGGTTTAGCCTATCAACATCTCGCGCCCTCATCGGGATTGGCCTAACATCTTCTCACGTCCTCATCATGATTGGCCTACCATCATCTCGTGCCCTCATCATGTTTGCCCTACCATCATCTCGCGCCCTCATCAGGTGTAGCCTATTATCATCTCAGGTATGGAGTATCTTCATCTCGCGCCCTCATCAGGTTTGGCCTTCCATCATCTTGTGGCCTCATCAGGTTTGGCCTTCCATCATCTCGCGGCCTCATCAGGTTTGGCCAATAATCATCTCGCACCCTCATCGGGTTTGGTAAAAATCATCTCATGCCCTCATTATGATTGGCCTACCATCATCTCACGCCCTCATCATGTTTTCCCTACCATCATCTTGAACCAACTACAGCTGGGGCCTATCATAATCTCGCGCCCTCATCAGGATTGGCCTAACATCATCTCAAGCCCTCATCAGGTTTGTCCTACCATCATCTCGTGCCCTCATCAGAATTGGCGTTGCTTTATCTAGAGCCCTCATCAGGTTTGGCCTCACATCATCTCACGCCCTTATCAGGTTTGGTCTATCATGATTTTGCGCCTTCATCAGGTTTAGCCTATCATCATCTCGCACCCTCATCATGTGTGGCCAATCATCATCTCGAGCCCTCACCCGATTTGGCATATTATCATTTCACGCCCTCATCAGGTGTGACCTATCATCACCTTATGCCCTCATCAGGATTTGCCTATCATCATCTCGTGCCCTTATCAGGATTGGCCTAACATCATCTCACGCTCTCATCAGGTTTGGCCTTCCATCATCTCGTGCCCTTATCAGATTTGGCCTACCATCATATCGCACCCCGATCAGTATTGGCCTACCATCATCTCGCACCCTCATCAGGTTTGGCCTATCATCATCTCAGGTTTGGCTTATCATTCCTGTGCCCCATCAGGTTTGATTTATCATCATCTCGCACCTTCATCAGATTTTGCCTATCATCATCTCGCGACCTCATCAGCTGTGTCCTTCCATCATCTCGAGTCATCATCTGATTTGGCCTACCATCATCTCACGCCCTCATCAGATTTGGCCTATCATCATCTCGCGCCCTCATTAAATTTGGCGTACCCTAATTTCGCGCCCTCATCAGGTTTGGCCTGTCATCGTCTCACGCCCTCATCAGGTTTGGCCTTGCATTATCTCGCGCCCTCATCAGGTTTGGCATACCGTCATCTCGCGTCATCTTCAGCTTTGGCCTACCATCATCTCGCACCCTCACCAGGTTTGGCCCACCATGATCTTGTGCCTTCATCAGGTTTGGACTATCATCATCTCACGCCCTCATCAGGTTTGTACTATCATCATCTCGATCCCTCATCAGATTTGGCCTACCATCATCTCGCGCCCTCATCAGGTTTGGCCAATCAACATCTCGCGCCCTCATCACGTTTGACCTATCATCTCGCGCCCACTTCAGGTTTGGCCTACCATCATCTTGCGCCCTCATGAGATTTGTCCTACCATCATCTCGTGCCCTCATCAGGTTTGGCCTATCATCATCTCAGGTTTGGCGTATCATTCTTGAGCCCCATCAGGTTTGATTTATCATCATCTCGCACCTTCATCATATTTGGGCTATCATCATCTCGCGACCTCATCAGGTTTGGCTTATTATCATTTCTCGTCCTCATCAGGTTTGGACTATCAACATCTCGTGCCCTCATGAGGTCTGGCCTAACATCATCTCAAGCCCTCATCATGATTGGCCTACCATCATCTCTTGCCTTCATCATGTTTGGCCTACCATCATCTCGCGCCTTCTTCAGGTTGGGCCTATCATCATCTCGAGCCCTCACCATGTATGGCCCACCATCATCTTGTACCTTCATCAGGTTTGTACTATCATCATCTCGCGCCCTTATCAAGCTTGACCTATCATCATCTCGGTCCCTCATCTGATTTGGCCTACCGTCATCTCGCGCCCTCATCAGGGTGGCCAATCATCATCTCGAGCCCTCATCACGTTTGGTATATCATCTCGCGCCCTTATCAGGTTTTTCCTACCATCATCTCGAGCCCTCTTCAGGTTTGTCCTAGCATCATCTCGCGCCCTCATCAGATTTGGCGTAGCTTTATCTCGCGCCCTCATCAGGTTTGGCCTAACATCATCTCACGTACTCATCAGGTTGGGCATTCCATCATTTCACGCCCTGATCAGGTTTGGCCTATGATCATTTTGCGCCCTCATCAGGTTTAGCCTATCATCATCTCGCACCCTCATCAGGTGTGGCCAATCATCATCTCGAACCTTCACCAGATTTGGCCTATCATCATTTCGCGCCCTCATCAGGTGTGGCCTATCACCTCGCGCCCTCATCAGGATTTCCCTATCATCATCTCGTGCCCTTATCAGGATTGGCCTAACATCATCTCACGCCCTCATCACGTTTGGCCTACCATCATATCGAGTCCTCATCAGATTAGGCCTACCATCATCTCACGTCCTCATCAGGTTTGGCCTTCCATCATCTCGCGGACTCATCAGGATTGGTCTACCATCTTTTCTCATCCTACTCAAGTTTGGCCTTCCATCATCTTGCACTCACATCAGATTTGGCCTACCATCAACTCGCGCCCTGATCAGTTTTGGCCTACCATCATCTCGTACCCTCATCAGGTTAGGCCTATCATCATCTCAGGTTTGGCGTATCATTCTTGAGCCCCATCAGGTTTGATTTATCATCATCTCGCACCTTCATCAGATTTGGGCTATCATCATCTCGCGACCTCATCAGGTATGGCTTATTATCATTTCCCTTCCTCATCAGGTTTAGCCTATCAACATCTCGCGCCCTCATCGGGATTGACCTAACATCTTCTCACGTCCTCATCATGATTGGCCTACCATCATCTCGTGCCCTCATCATGTTTGCCCTACCATCATCTCGCACCCTCATCAGGTGTAGCCTATTATCATCTCAGGTATGGAGTATCTTCATCTCGCGCCCTCATCAGGTTTGGCCTTCCATCATCTTGTGGCCTCATCAGGTTTGGCCTTCCATCATCTCGCGGCCTCATCAGGTTTGGCCTATCATCAACTCGATCCCTCATCAGATTTGGCTAACCATCATCTCGCGTCCTCATCAGGTTTGGCCAATAATCATCTCGCACCCTCATCGGGTTTGCTAAAAATCATCTCACGCCCTCATTATGATTGGCCTACCATCATCTCATGCCCTCATCATGTTTTGCCTACCATCATCTTGAACCATCTACAGGTGGGGCCTATCATCATCTCGCGCCCTCATCAGGATTGGCCTAACATCATCTCAAGCCCTCATCAGGTTTGGCCTTCCATCATCTCGTGCCTTCATTAGTTTTCGACTATGATCATCTCTTGCCCTCATCACTTTTGACCTATCATCTCGTGCCCTTATCAGGTTTGGCCTACCATCATCTCGCGCCCTCTTCAGGTTTGTCCTACCATCATCTCGTGCCCTCATCAGAATTGGCGTAGCTTTATCTAGAGCCCTCATCAGGTTTGGCCTCACATCATCTCACACCCTTATCAGGTTTGGTCTATCATGATTTTGCGCCTTCATCAGGTTTAGCCTATCATCATCTCGCACCCTCATCATGTGTGGCCAATCATCATCTTGAGCCCTCACCCGATTTGGCATATTATCATTTCACGCCCTCATCAGGTGTGACCTATCATCACCTTATGCCCTCATCAGGATTTGCCTATCATCATCTCGTGCCCTTATCAGGATTGGCCTAACATCATCTCACGCTCTCATCAGGTTTGGCCTTCCATCATCTCGTGCCCTTATCAGATTTGGCCTACCATCATATCGCACCCCGATCAGTTTTGGCCTACCATCTTTTCTCGCCCTAATCAGGTTTGGCCTACCATCATCTCGTGCACTCTTCAGGTTTAGCCTATTTTCATCTCACGCCCTCATCAGGTGTGGCATATTATGACCTCGCACCCTCATCAGGATTTGCCTATCATCATCTTGTGCCCTTATCAGGATTGGCCTAACATCATCTCTCGCTCTCATCAGGTTTGGCCTTCCATCATCTTGCGGCCTCATCAGGTTTGGCCTTCCATCATCTCGCGGCCTCATCAAGTTTGGCCTACCATCATCTGGCGCACCAATCAGGCTTGGCCTACCATCATCTCGTGCCATCCTTAGGTTTGGCCTATCATCATGTCGCTCCCTCATCAGGTCTGGCCTGCCATCATCTCAGGTTTGGCCTACCAACATTTCGCGCCCTCATCAGGTGTGGCCTATCATCACCTCGCGCCCTCATCAGGATTTGCCTATCATCATCTCGTGCCCTTATCAAGATTGGCCTAACATCATCTCATGCCCTCATCAGGTTGGGCCTTCCATCATATCGCGGCCTCATCAGGTTTGGCCTTCCATCATCTCGCGGCCTCATCAGGTTTGGCCTACCATCATCTGGCGCACCAATCAGGCTTGGCCTACCATCATCTCGTGCCATCCTTAGGTTTGGCCTATCATCATATCGCACCCTCATCAGGTTTGGCCTATCATCATCTCACGCTCTCATTAGGATTTGTCTAACATAATCCCACGCCCTCATGAGGTTTGGCCCTCCATCATCTCACTGACTCATCAGGATTGGCCTACCATTCTTTCTCACCCTCCTCAAGTTTGGCCTACCATCATCTTGCACCCACATCAGATTTGGCCTACCATCATATCGCGCCCTGATCGGTTTTGGCCTACCATCATCTCGCACCCTCATCAGGTTTGGCCTACCATCATCTCAGGTTTGGCGTATCATTCTTGTTCCCCATCAGGGTTGATTTATCATCATCTCGCACCTTTATCAGATTTGGCCTATCATCATCTCGCGACCTCATCAGGTTCGGCTTATTATCATTCCCAGTCCTCATCAGGTTTGCCCTATCAACATCTTGCGTCCTCATCAGATTTGGCCTAACATCATCTCATGCCCTCAGCATGTTTGATCTATCATCATCTCGTGCCTTTTTCAGGTTGGATCTATCATCTTCTCGCGGCCTCACCAGGATAAGCCTATTATCATCTCAGGTATGGCCTATCTTCATCTCGCGCTCTCATCAGGTTTGGCTTATCATCATCTCGCACCCTCACCAGGTTTGGCCCACCATCATCTTGTGCCTTCATCAGGTTTGGACTATCATCATCTCGCGCCATCTTCAGGTTTGTCCTAGCATCATCTCGCGCCCTCATCAGATTTGATGTAGATTTATCTCGCACCCTCATTAGGTTTGGCCTAACATCATCTCACGCCCTCATCAGGTGTGGTCAATCAACATCTCAATCCCCCACCAGATTTGGCCTAACATCAATTTGCACCCTCATCAGTTGTGGCCTAGCATCACCTCGCACCATCATCAGGATTTGCCTATCATCATCTCGTGCCCTTATCAGGATTGGCCTAACATCATCTCACGCCCTCATCAGGTTTGGCCTTCCATCATCTCGCGGCCTCATCAGGTTTGGCCTTCCATCATCTCGCGGCCTCATCAAGTTTGGCCTACCATCATCTGGCACACCAATCAGGCTTGGCCTACCATCATCTCGTGCCATCCTTAGGTTTGGCCTATCATCATATCGCGTCCTCATCAGGTCTGGCCTGCCATTATCTCAGGTTTGGCCTACCATCATTTCGCGCCCTCATCAGGATTTGCCTACCATCATCTCGAACCATCTTCAGGTTTAGCCTATCATCATCTCGCGCCCTCATCAGGTGTGGCCTATCATCACCTCGCGCCCTCATCAGGATTTGCCTATCATCACCTCGTGCTCTTATCAGGATTGACCTAACATTATCTCACGCCCTAATCAGGTTTGGCTTACCATCATCTCACGCCCCCATCAGGATTGGCCTACCATCCTTTCTCACCCTCAAGTTTGGCCAACCATCATCTGTCACCCACATCAGATTTGACCTACCATCATATCGCGCCCTGAACAGATTTGGCCTACCATCACCTCGCACCCTCATCAGGTTTGGCCTATCATCATCTCAGGTTTGGCGTATCATTCTTGTGCCCCATCAGGTTTGATTTACCATCATCTCGCACCTTCATCAGATTTGGCCTATCATCATCTCGCGACCTCATGAGGTTTGACTTATTATCATTCCCAGTCCTCATCAGGTTTGGCCTATCAACATCTTGCGCCCTCATCAGGTTTGGCCTAACATCATCTCGTGCCCTCATCATGTTTGGTCTACCATCATCTCGCGCCTTTTTCAGGTTGGACTTATCATCTTCTCGCGCCCTCATCAGGTTTAGCCTATTATCATCTCAGGTATGGCCTATCTTCATTTCGCGCTCTCATCAGGTTTGGCCAATCATCATCTCGCACCATCCCAGGTTTGGCCAACCATCATCTTGTGTCTGCATCAGGTTTGGCCTATCATCATCTCGATCCCTCATAAGATTTGGCCTACCATCATCTCGCGCCCTCATCAGGTTTGGCCATTCATCATCTTACGCCCTCACCACGTTTGGCCTAGCATCGAGTGCCCTTATCAGGGTGGCCTACCATCATCTCGCGCCCTCATCAGGTTTGGCCAATCGTCATCTCACGCCCTCATCAGGATTGGCCTATCATCATCTCTGGCTTGGCGTCTCATTCTTGTGCCCCATCAGGTTTGATAAATCATCATCTCGCACCATCATCAGATTTGGCCTATGATCATTTCGCGAACTCATCAGGTTTGGCTTATTATCATTTCCCATCCTCATCAGGTTTGGACTATCAACATCTCGCGCCCTCATCAGGTTTGGCCTTACATCATCTCAAGCCCTCATCATGATTGGCCTACCATCATCTCGTGCCCTCATCATGTTAGGCCTACCATCATCTCGCACCTTCTACAGGTTGGGCCTATTATCATCTCGAGCCCTCATCAGATTTAGCCTATTATTATCTCACACCCTCATCAGGTTTGGCGTATCATCATCTCGATCCCTCATCAGATTTGGACTATCATCATCTCACACCCTCATCAGGTTTGGCCTATCATCATCTCGATCCCTCATCAGATTTGGCCTACCATCATCTCGCACCCTCATCACGTTTGGCCTATCATGTCGAGCCCTTATCAGGTTTGGCCTACCATCATCTCGAGCCCTCTTCAGGTTTGTCCTACCATCATCTCGTGCCCTCATCAGATTTGGCAAAGCTTTATCTCGCACCCTCATTAGGTTTGGCCTAACATTATCTCATGTACTCATGAGGTTGGGCATTCGATCATCTCACGTCCTTATCTGGTTTGGCCTATCATCATTTTGCGCCCTCATCAGGTTTAGCCGATCATCATCTCGCACCCTCATCAGGTGTGGCCAATCATCATCTCGAGCCCTCACCAGATTTGGCCTATCATCATTTCGCCTCCTCATCAGGTGTGGCCTATCATCACCTCGCGTCCTCATCAGGATTTGCCCATCATCTCGTGCCCTTATCAGGATTGGCCTAACAGCATCTCACGCCCTCATCAGGTTTGGCCTTCAATCATCTCAAGCCCTCATCAGATTTGGCCTACCATCATCTCACGCCCTCATTAGGTTTGGCCTACCATCATCTCGCGCCCTCATCAGATTTGGCGTACACTTATCTCACACCCTCATCAGGTTTGGCCTATCATCATCTCACGCCCTCATCAGGTTTGGCCTTACATCATCTCGAGACCTAATCAGATTTGGCCTACTATCATCTCGCTCCCTCATCAGGTTTGGTCTACCATCATCTCACGCCCTCAACAGATTTGACGTAACCTTATCTCACGCCCCCATCAAGTTTGTCCTACCATCATCTGGCACACCATTCAGGCTTGGCCTACCATCATCTCGTGCCATCATTAGGTTTGGCCTATCATCATCTCGCACCTTCATCAGGTCTGGCCTACTCTCATCTCAGGTTTGGCCTACCATCATTTCACGCCCTCATCAGGTGTGGCTTATTTTCACCTCGCGCCCGCAGAAGGATTTGCCTATCATCATCTCGTGCCATTATCAGGATTGGCCTAACATCATCTCACGCCCTCATCAGGTTACGCCTTCCATCATCTCACGGCCTTATCAGGTTTGGCCTTCCATCATCTCGCGGCCTCATCAGGTTTGGCCTGCCATCATCTCGCGCCCTCATCAGGTTTGGCCTGCCATGATGTTGCACCCTCATCAAATTTGGCCTACCATCATCTCACGCCCTCATCAGATTTGGCCTACTATCATCTCGCGCCCTCATCAGATTTGGCGAAGCTTTATCTCGCGCCCTCATCAGGTTTGTCCTAACATCATCTCACGTACTCATCATGTTGGGCATTCCATCATCTCACACCCTCATCAGGTTTAGTCTACCATTATATCGCGCCCTCATCAAGTTTGGCTTACCATCATCTGGCGCACCAATCAGGCTTGGCCTACCATCTTCTCGTGCCATCATTAGGTTTGGCCTATCATCATCTCGCGGCCTCATCAGGTCTGGCCTACAATCATCTTAGGTTTGGCCTACAATCATTTCGCGCCCTCATCAGGTTTGGCCTACCATCATCTCGCACCCTCTTCAGGTTTAGTCTATAATCATCTTGCGCCCTAATCAGGTGTGGTCTATTATCACCTCGCACCCTTATCAGGATTTGCCTATCATCTTGTGCCCTTATCAGGATTGGCCTAACATGATCTCACGCCCTCATCAGGTTTGGCCTTCCATCATCTCGCGGCCTCATCAGGTTTGGCCTGTCATCATCAAGCAGCCTCATCAGGTTAGGCCTGCCATCATCTCCTGCCCTCATCAGGTCTGGCCTACCATCATCTCAGGTTTGGCCTACCATCATTTCGCGCCCTCATCAGGTTTGGCCTACCATCATCTCGCGCCCTCTTCAGGTTTAGCCTATCATCATCTCGTGCCCTCACCAGGTTTGGACTATAATCATCTCAAGCCCTCATCAGGTATGGCCTATCATAATCTCGCACCCTCATCAGGTTTGGCCTATCATCATCTCACGCCATCATCAGGTTTGGCATACAATCATCTCGAGGCCTCATCATGTTTTGCCTGCCATCATCTCGCGCCCTCATCAAGTTTGGCCTACCATTATCTGGCGCACCAATCAGGCTTGGCCTACCATCATCTCGTGCCATCATTAAGTTTGGCCTATCATTTTATCGCGCCCTCATCAGGTCTGGCCTGCCATCATCTCAAGTTTGGCCTACTATCATTTCACGCCCTCATCAGGTTTGGCCTAACATCACCTTGCGCCCTCATCAGGATTTGCCTATCATCATGTTGTGCCCTTATCAGGATTGGCCTAACATCATCTCGCGCCCTCTTCAGGTCTGGCCTATAAACATCTCAGGTTTGGCCTTCCATCATTTCGTGTCCTCATCAGGTTTGGCCTACCATCATCTCGCGCCCTCTTCAGGTTTGGCCAATCATCATCTCGCGCCCTCATCAGGTGTGGCCTATCATCACCTCGCGTCCTCATCAGGATTTGCCTATCATCACCTCGCATCCTAATCAGGATTGGCCTAACATCATCTCACGCCCTCATCAGGTTTGGCCTTCCATCATCTCGCGGCCTCATCAGGTTTGGCCTTCCATCATCTCGCGGCCTCATCAGGTTTAGCCTATAATAATCTCGAAACCTCATCAGGTTTGGCCTACCATCATCTCAAGCCCTCATGAGGTTTGGCCTATCATCTCGCGCCCTCATCAGGATTGGCCTAACATAATCTCGCGCTCTCATCAGGTTTGGCCTTCCATCATCTCGCGGACTCATCAGGTTTGGCCTACCATCATCTCACACCCTCATCAGGATTGGTCTACCATCCTTTCTCACCCTCCTGAAGTTTGGCCTACCATCGTCTTCCACCCACATCAGATTTGGCCTACCATCATATCGCGCCCTGATCAGTTTTGGCCTACCATCAACTTGTACCCTCATCAGGTTTGGCCTATCATCATCTCAGGTTTGGCGTATCATTCTTCTACCCCATCAGGTTTGATTTATCATCATCTCGCACCTTCATCATATTTGGCCTATCAACATCTCGCGACCTTATCAGGTTTGGCTTATTATCATTTCCCGTCCTCATCAGGTTTGGCCTATCAACATCTTGCGCCCTCATCAGGTTTGACCTAACTTCATCTCGTGCCCTCATCATGTTTGATCTACCATCATCTCGCGCCTTCTTCAGGTTGGGCCTATCATCACCTCGCACCCTTATCAGGTTTAGCCTATTATCATCTCAGGTATGGCCTATTTTCATCTCGCGCTCTCATCAGGTTTGGCCTATCATCATCTCGCGCCCTCTTCAGGTTTAGCCTATCATCATCTCGTGCCCTCACCAGGTTTGTCCTATAATCATCTCAAGCCCTCATCAGGTATGGCCTATCATAATCTCGCACCCTCATCAGGTTTGGCCTATCATCATCTCACGCCATCATCAGGTTTTGCCTGCCATCATCTCGCTCCCTCATCAAGTTTGGCCTACCATCATCTCGTGCCATCATTAGGTTTGGCCTATCATTATATCACGCCCTCATCAGGTCTGGCCTGCCATCATCTCAGGTTTGGCCTACCATCATTTCGCACCCTCATCAGGTTTGGCCTAACATCACCTCGCGCCCTCATCAGGATTTGCCTATCATCATCTCGTGCCCTTATCAGGATTGGATTAACATCATCTCAAGCCCTCATCATGTTTGGCCTATCATCATCTCCCTCCCTCAACAGGTTCATCCTATCATCATCTCGCGCCCTCATCACGTCTGGCCTATCAACATCTCAGGTTTGGCCTTCCATCATTTCGTGTCCTCATCAGGTTTGGCCTACCATCATCTCGCGCCCTCTTCAGGTTTGGCCTATCATCATCTCGCGCCCTCATCAGGTGTGGCCTATCATCACCTCGCGCCCTCATCAGGATTTGCCTATCATCACCTCGTGTCCTTATCAGGATTGGCCTAACATCATCTCATGCCCTCATCAGGTTTGGCCTTCCATCATCTCGCGGCTTCATCAGGTATGGCCTATAATAATCTCGAACCCTCATTACGTTTGGCCTACCATCATCTCACGCCCTCATGAGGTTTGGCCTATCATCTCGCGACCTCATCAGGATTGGCCTAACATAATCCCACGCCCTCATCAGTTTTGGCCTTCCATCATCTCGCGGACTCATCAGGTTTGGCCTACCATCATCTCACGCCCTCATCAGGATTGGCCTACCATCCTTTCTCACCCTCCTCAAGTTTGGCCTACCATCATCTTGCACCCACATCAGATTTGGACTACCATCATATCGCGCCCTGATCAGTTTTGGCCTACCATCATCTTACACCCTCATCAGGTTTGGCCTATCGTCATGTCAGGTTTGGCGTATCATTCTTGTTCCCCATCAGGTTTGATTTATCATCATCTCGCACCTTCATCATATTTGGCCTATCATCATCTCGCGACCTCATCAGGTTTAGCCTATTATCTCAGGTATGGCCTATTTTCATCTCGCGCTCTCATCAGGTTTGGCCTAACATCATCTCGCACCATTACCAGGTTTGGCCAACCATCACCTTGTGCCTTCATCAGTGTTGGACTATCATCATCTCGCGCCCTCATCAGGTTTGGCCTATCATCATCTCGATCCCTCATCAGATTTGGCCTACCATCATCTCGCGCCCTCATCAGGTTTGGCCAATCATCATCTCACGCGTTCACCACATTTGGCCTAGCATCTAGTGCCCTTATCAGGGTTGGCCTACCATCATCTCGCACCCTCTTCAGGTTTGTCCTACCATCATCTCCCGCCCTCATCAGATTTGGCGTAGCTTTATCTCGCGCCCTCATCAGGTTTGGCCTATCATAATCTCGAACCCTCATGAGGTTTGGCCTACCATCATCTCACGCCCTCATGAGGTTTGGCCAATCATCATCTCGCACCCTCATCAGGTTTGACCTGCCATCATCTCGTGCCCTCATCAGGATTGGCCTGACATAATCTCATGCCCTCATCAGGTTTGACCTTCCATCATCTCGTGGACTCATCAGGTTTGGCCTACCATCATCTCACGCCCTCATCAGGTTTGGCAAATCATCTCGAGCACTTATCAGATTTGGCGTTGCTTTATCTCGAGCCCTCATCAGGTTTGGCCTAACATCATCTTCCGTACTCATCAGGTTGGGCATTCCATCATCTGCGCCATCATAAGGTTTGGCCTAGCATTATATCGCTCCCTCATCAGGTTTGGCCTATAATCATCTCACGGACTCATCAGGTTTGGACTACCATCATCTCACGCCCTCATCAGGGTTGGTCTACCATCCTCTCTCACCCTCCTCAAGTTTGGCCTACCATCATCTTGCACTCACATCAGATTTGGCCTACAATCATATCGCGCCCCGATCAGTTTTGGCCTTCCCTCATCTCGCACCCTCATCAGGTTTGGCCTATCATCATCTCAGGTTTGGCGTATCATTCCTGTGCCCCATCAGGTTTGATTTATCATCATCTCGGACCTTCATCAGATTTGGCCTATCATCGTCTCGCACCTCATCAGGTGAGGCCTTCCATCATCTCGAGTCATCATCAGATTTGGCCTACCATCATCTCACGCCCTCATCAGGTTTGGCCTATCGTCATCTCGCGCCCTCATTAGATTTGGTGTACCCTTATGTCGCGCCCTCATCAGGTTTAGCCTATCATCATCTCACGCCCTCATCAAGTTTTGCCTTCCATTATCTCGCGCCCTCATCAGGTTTGGCATATCGTCATCTCGCGTCATCTTCAGCTTTGTCCTACCATCATCTCGCGCCCTCACCAGGTTTGACCCACCATCATCTTATGCCTTCATCAGGTTTGGACTATCATCATCTCGCGCACTCATCAGGTTTGGTCTACCACCATCTCGAGCCCTCATCAGGTTTGGCCAATCAACATCTCGCGCCCTCATCACGTTTGGCCTATCATCTCTCGCCCACTTCAGATTTGGCCTACCATCATCTCGCGCCCTCATGAGATTTATCTTAACATCATCTCGCGCCCTCATCAGATTTAGCGTAGCTTTATCTCGCGCCCCCATCAGGTTTGGACTAACATCATCTCACGTACTCATCATGTTGGGCATTCCATCATCTCGCACGCTCATCAGGTTGCGCCCACCATTATATCGCGCCCTCATCAGATGTGGCGTAACCTTATCTCGCGCCTCATCAGTTTTGGCCTATCATCATCTCAAGCTCTCATTAGGCTCTCATCTCAAGCTACCATCATCTAGCGCCCTGTTCAGGTTTGGCCTATCATCTACTAGTGCCTTCATCAGATTTGGCGCACGTTTATCTCGTGCCCTCATCAGGTTTGGCCCACCATCATTTCGAGCCCTCATCAGGTTTGGCCAATCATCATCTCGCGCCCTCATCAGGTTTGGCCTAACATCATCTCTCGTACTCATCAGGTTGGGCATTCCATCATCTCACGCCCTCATCAGGTTTGGACTAGCATTATATCGCGCCCTCATCAGGTTTGGCCTATCATCATCTCGCGCCCTCTTCAGGTTTGGCCTACCATCATTTCGCGCCCTCATCAGGTTTGGCCTACCATCATCTCGCGCCCTCTTCATGTTTGGCCTATCATCATCTTGCGCCCTCATCAGGTGTGGCCGGTCATCACCTCGCGCCCTCATCAGGATTTGACTATCATCACCTCTTGCCCTTATCAGGATTGGCCTAACATCATCTCACGCCCTCATTATGTTTGGCCTTCCATCATCTCGCGGCCTCATCAGGTTTGGCCTTCCATTATCTCGTGGCCTCATCAGGTTTGGCATATCATAATCTTAAACCCTCATCAGGTTTGGCCTACCATCATCTCACGCCCTCATGAGGTGTGGCCAATCATCATCTCGCACCCTCATCAGGATTAAACTACCATCCTTTCTCACCCTCCTCATGTTTGGCCTACCATCATCTCGAGCACTCATCAGGTTTGGCCTACCATCATCTCGCGCCCTTATTAGGTTTGGCCAATCATCATCTCGTGCCCTCATCAGGTTTGGCCTAACATCATCTTTCTTACTCATCAGGTTGGGCATTCCATCATCTCGCGCCCTCATCAGGTTTGGCCTACCATCATCTCACGCCCTCATCAGGATTGGTCTTCCATCCTTTCTCACCCTCCTCAAGTTTGGCCTACCATCATCTTGCACTCACATCAGATTTGGCCTACCATCATATCGCACCCTGATCAGTTTTGGCATGCCATCATCTCGTACCCTCATCAGGTTTGGCCTATCATCATCTCAGGTTTGGCCTATCATTCTTGTGTCCCATCAGGTTTGATTAATCATCATCTGGCACCTTCATCAGATTTGGCCTATCATCATCTCGTGACCTCATCAGATTTGGCCTACTATCATCTCGCGCCCTCATCAGATTTGGCGTAGCTTTATCTCGCGCCCTCATCAGGTTTGTCCTAACATAATCTCACGTACTCATCATGTTGGGCATTCCATCATCTCGTACCTTCATCAGGTTTGGTCTACCATTATATCGCGCCCTCATCAAGTTTGGCTTACCATCATCTGGCGCACCAATCAGGCTTGGCCTACCATCTTCTCGTGCCATTATTAGGTTTGGTCTATCATCATCTCGCGCCCTCATCAGGTCTGGCCTACAATCATCTTAGGTTTGGCCTACCATCATTTCGCGCCCTCATCAGGTGTGGTCTACCATCATCTCGCACCCTCTTCAGGTTTAGCCTATCATCATCTCGCGCCCTCATCAGGTGTGGTCTATTATCACCTTGCACCCTGATCAGGATTTGCCTATCATCATCTTGTGCCCTTATCAGGATTGGTCTAACATGATCTCACGCCCTCATCAGGTTTGGCCTTCCATCATCTCGCGGCCTCATCAGGTTTGGCCTACCATCATCTCACGCCCTCATGAGGTTTGGCCAATCATCATCTCTCACCCTCATCAGGTTTGGCCTGTCATCATATCGCGCCCTCATCAGGATTGGCCTGACATAATCTCATGCCCTCATCAGGTTTGGCCTTCCATCATCTCGTGGACTCATCAGGTTTGGCCAATCATCTCGAGCACTTATCAGATTTGGCGTAGCTTTATCTCGCACCCTCATCAGGTTTGGCCTAACATCATCTTCTGTACTCATCAGGTTGGGCATTCCATCATCTTGCCCTCATCAGGTTTGGCCTAGCATTATATCGCGCCCTCATCAGGTTTGGCCTATCATCATCTCATGGACTCATCAGGTTTGGCCTACCATCATCTCACACCCTCATCAGGATAGCTCTACCATCCTCTCTCACCCTCCTCAAGTTTGGCCTACCATCATCTTGCACTCACATCAGATTAGGCCTACAATCATATTGCGCCCCGATCAGTTTTGGCCTACCCTCATCTCGCACCCTCATCAGGTTTGGCCTATCATCATCTCAGGTTTGACGTATCATTCCTGTGCCCCATCAGGTTTGATTTATCATCATCTCGCACCTTCATCAGATTTGGACTATCATCGTCTCGCGACCTCATCAGGTGAGGCCTTCCATCATCTCGAGTCATCATCAGATTTGGCCTCCCATCATCTCACGCCCTCATCAGGTTTGGCCTATCATCATCTCGCGCCCTCATTAGATTTGGTGTACCCTTATCTTGCGCCCTCATCAGGTTTAGCCTATCATCATCTCACGCCCTCATCAAGTTTTACCTTCTATTATCTCGCGCCCTCATCAGGTTTGGCATATCGTCATCTCGCGTCATCTTCAGCTTTGTCCTACCATCATCTCGCACCCTCACCAGGTTTGGCCCACCATCATCTTATGCCTTCATCAGGTTTGGACTATCATCATCTCGCGCACTCATCAGGTTTGGTCTACCACCATCTCGCGCCCTCATCAGGCTTGGCCAATCAACATCTCGCGCCCTCATCACGTTTGGCCTATCATCTCGCGCCCACTTCAGATTTGGCCTACCATCATCACACGCCCTCATGAGATTTGGCTTACCATCATCTCGCGCCCTCATCAGATTTGGCGTAGCTTTATCTCGCACCCCCATCAGGTTTGGCCTAACATCATCTCACGTACTCATCATGTTGGGCATTCCATCATCTCTCACGCTCATCAGGTTGCGCCCACCATTATATCGCACCCTCATCAGATGTGGCGTAACCTTATCTCGCGCCCCATCAGTTTTGGCCTATCATCATCTCAAGCTCTCATCAGGCTCTCATCTCAAGCTACCATCATCTAGCGTCCTGTTCAGGTTTGGCCTATCATCTACTAGTGCCTTCATCAGATTTGGCGCACGTTTATCTCGTGCCCTCATCAGGTTTGGCCCACCATCATTTCTAGCCCTCATCAGGTTTGGCCAATCATCATCTCGCGCCCTCATCAGGTTTGGCCTAACATCATCTCTCGTACTCATCAGGTTGGGCATTCCATCATCTCACACCCTCATCAGGTTTGGCCTAGCATTATATCGCGCCCTCATCAGGTTTGGCCTATCATCATCTCGCGCCTTCTTCAGGTTTGGCCTACCATTATTTCGCGCCCTCATCAGGTTTGGCCTACCATCATCTCGCGCCCTCTTCATGTTTGGCCTATCATCATCTCGCGCCCTCATCAGGTGTGGCCTATCATCACCTCGCGCCCTCATCAGGATTTGACTATCATCACCTCTTGCCCTTATCAGGATTGGCCTAACATCATCTCACGCCCTCATTATGTTTGGCCTTCCATAATCTCGCGGCCTCATCAGGTTTGGCCTTCCATTATCACGTGGCCTCATCAGGTTTGGCATATCATAATCTTAAACCCTCATCAGGTTTGGCCTACCATCATCTCACGCCCTCATGAGGTTTGGCCAATCATCATCTCGCACCCTCATCAGGATTAAACTACCATCCTTTCTCACCCTCCTCATGTTTGGCCTACCATCATCTCGAGCACTCATCAAGTTTGGCTTACCATCATCTCGCGCCCTTATTAGGTTTGGCCAATCATCATCTCGCGCCCTCATCAGGTTTGGCCAATCATCTCGCGCCATTATAAGATTTGGTGTAGCTTTATCTCGTGCCCTCATCAGGTTTGGCCTAACATCATCTTTCTTACTCATCAGGTTGGGCATTCCATCATCTCGCGCCCTCATCAGGTTTGGTCTACCATCATCTCACGCCCTCATCAGGATTGGTCTACCATCCTTTCTCACCCTCCTCAAGTTTGGCCTACCATCATCTTGCACTCACATCAGATTTGGCCTACCATCATATCGCACCCTGATCAGTTTTGGCCTGCCATCATCTCGTACCCTCATCAGGTTTGGCCTATCATCATCTCAGGTTTGGCCTATCATTCTTGTGTCCCATCAGGCTTGATTAATCATCATCTGGCACATTCATCAGATTTGGCCTATCATCATCTCACGACATCATCAGGTTTCGCTTATTATCATTTCCAGTCCTCATCAGACTTGGACTATCAACATCTCGCGCCCTCATGAGGTTTGGCCTAACATCATCTCAAGCCCTCATCATGATTTGCCTATCATCATCTCGCGTCCTCATCAGGTTTGGCCTATTATCATCTCGATCCCTCATCAGATTTGGCCAACCATCATTTTGCGCCTTCTTCAGGTTGGGCCTATCATCATCTCGAGCCCTCATCAGGTTTAGCCTATTATCATCTCAGGTATGGCCTATCTTCTTCTCGCGCCCTCATCAGGTTTGGCCTATCATCATCTTGTGCCTTCATCAGGTTTGGACTATCATCATCTCGCGCCCTTATCAGGTTTGACCTACCATCATCTCAATCCCTCATCAGATTTGGCCTACCATCATCTCGCGCCCTCATCAGGTTTGGCCAATCATCATCTCGAGCCCTCATCACGTTTGGCGTATCATCTTGCACCCTTATCAGGTTTGGACTACCATCATCTCGAGCCCTCTTCAGGTTTGTCCTACCATCATCTCTCGCCCTCATCAGATTTGGCATAGCTTTATCTCGCGTCCTCATCAGGTTTGGCCTGACATCATCTCACGTACTCATCAGGTTGGGCATTCCATCATCTCGCACCCTCATCAGGTTTGGCCTACCAATATATCGCGCCTTCATCAAGATGGGCCTACCATCTTCTGGCGCACCAATCAGGCTTGGCCTACCATCTTCTCGTGCCATCATTAGGTTTGGCCTATCATGATCTCGCACAGTCATCAGGTCTGGCCTACAATCATCTTAGGCTTTGCATACGATCATTTCGTGCCCTCATCAGGTTTGGCCTACCATCACCTCGCACCCTGATCAGGATTTGACTATCATCATCTTGGGCCCTTATCATGATTGGCCTAACATCAACCCACGCCCTCATCAGGTTTGGCCTTCCATCATCTCGTGGCCTCATCAGGTTAGGCCTGCCATCATCTCGCGCCCTCATCAGGTCTTGCCTACCATCATCTCAGGTTTGGCCTACCATCATTTTGCGCCCTCATCAGGTTTAGCCTACCATCATTTCGCGCCCTCTTCAGGTTTAGCCTGTCATCATCTCGTGCCCTCACCAGGTTTGGCCTATAATCATATCGTGCCCTCATCAGGTCTAGCCTACCATCATCTCACGTTTGGCCTACTATCATTTCGTGCCCTCATCAGGTTTGGTCTAACATCATCTTACGCCATCATCAGGTTTGGCCTATCATAATCTCACACCTTCATCAGGTTTGGCCTATCATCATCTCGCGCCTTCATTAGGTCTGGCCTACCATCATCTCTTGTTTGGCCTACCTTCATTTCGCACCCTCATCAGGTTTGGCCTACCATCATCACGCGCCCTCTTCAGGTTTGGCCTATCATCTTCTCGTGCCCTCATCAGGTGTGGAAAAGCAACACCTTGCTTTCTCATCAGGATTTGCATATCATCACCTCATGCCATTATCAGGTTTGGCCTATCATAATCTCGAACCCTCAACAGGTTTGGCCTACCATCATCTCATGCCCTCATCAGGTTTGGTCAATCATCATCTCGCACCCTCATCAGGTTTGTCCTATCATCATCTCACGCCCTCATTAGGATTGGCCTAACATAACCTCACGCCCTCATCAGGTTTGGCCTTCCATCATCTCGCGGACTCATCAGGTTTGGCCTACCATCATCTCACGCCCTCATCACATTTGGCCTATCATCTCTCACCCTCCTCAAGTTTGGCCTACTATCATCTTGCACCCACATGAGATTTGGCCTACGATCATATAGCGCCCTGATCAGTTTTGGCCTACCCTCATTTCGCACCCTCATCAGGTTTGGCCTATCATCATCTCAGGTTTGGCGCATCATTCTTGTGCCCCATCAGGTTTGATTTATCATCATCTTGCACCTTCATCAGATTTGGCCTATCATCATTTCGCGACCTCATCAGGTTTGGCTTATTATCGTTTCCCGTCCTCATCAGGTTTGGACTATCAACATCTCACGCCCTCATCAGATTTGGTCTAACATCATCTCAAGCCCTCATCATGATTGGCCTACCATCATCTCGTGCCCTCATTATGTTTGGCCTACCATCATCTCAAGCCATCATCATGTTTGGCCTATCTTCATCGCGCGCTTTCATCAGGTTTGGACTATCATCATCTCACGCCCTCATCAGGTTTGGCCTATCTTCATCTTGATCCCTCATCAGATTTAGCCTACCATCATCTTGCGACCTCTTCAAGTTTGGCCAATCATCATCTCGCGCCCTCATCCCGTTTGGCCTATCATCTCGAGCCCTTATCAGGTTTGGCCAATCATCATCTCGAGGACTCTTCAGGTTTGTTCTACCATCATCTCGCGCCCTCATCAGATTTGGCAAAGCTTTATCTCGCGCCCTCAATAGGTTTGGCCTAACATCAACTCACGTACTCATCAGGTTGGGCATTTCATCATCTCACGCCCTTATCAGGTTTGGCCTATCATCATTTCGCGCCCTCATCAGGTTTAGCCTATCATCATCTCGCACCCTCATCGGGTGTGGCCAAACATCATCTCGAACCCTCACCAGATTTGGCCTATCATCATTTCGCGCCCTCATCAGGTATGGCCTTTCATTACATCGCGTCCTCATCAGGATTTGCCTATCATCTCGTGCCCTTATCAGGATTGGCCTAACATCATCTGACGCCCTCATCAGGTTTGGCCTTCCATCATCTCGAGCCCTCATCAGATTTGGCCTACCATCATCTCACACCCTCATCAGGTTTGGCCTACCATCATCTCGTGCCCTCATCAGATTTGGCATACCCTTATCTCGCGCACTCATCAGGTTTGGCCTATCATCATATAGATCCCTCATCAGATTACGCCTACCATCATTTCGTGACCTCATCAGGTTTGGTCAATCATCATCTCGCGCCCTCATCACGTTTGGCCTATCATCTCGCGCCCTTATCAGGTTTTGCCTACCATGATCTCGCGCCCTCATCAGATTTGGACTACCATCATCTCGCTCCCTCATCAGATTTGGCGTAGCTTTATCTCGCGCTTTAATCAGGTCTGGCCTAACATCATCTCACGTACTCATCATGTTGGGCATTCCATCATCTCGCACCCTCATCAGGTTTGGCCTACCATTATATCGCGCCCTCATCAAATTTGGTGTACCCTTGTCTCGCGCCCTCACCAGGTTTGGCCTATCATCTTCTCACGCCCTCATCATGATTGGCCTACCATCATCTCGTGCCCTCATCATGTTTGGCCTACCATCATCTCGCGCCTTCTTCAGTTTGGGCCTATCATCATCTCGAGCCCTCATCAGGTTTGGCCTACAATCATCTCGCGCCCTTATCAGGTTTGGCCAATCATCATCTTGCGCCCTCATCAGGTTTGGCCTAACATCATCTCTCGTACTCATCAGGTTGGGCATTCCATCATCTCGCACACACATCAGGTTTGGCCTAGCATTATATCGCGCCCTCATCAGGTTTGGCCTATCATCATCTCGCGCCCTCTTCAGGTTTGGCCTACCATCATTTCGCGCCCTCATGAGGTTTGGCCTACCATCATCTCGCGCCCTCTTCAGGTTGGGCCTATCATCATCTCACGCCCTCATCAGGTGTGGCCTATCATCATCTCGCGCCCTTATCAGGTTTGGCCTTCCATCATCTCGCACCCTCATCAGGTTTGGCCTACCATTACATCGCGCCCTCATCAAATTTGGTGTACCCTTATCTCGTGCCCTCACCAGGTTTGGCCTATAATCATCTCGCGTACTCATCTGATTTGGCGTACCCTTATCTCGTGTCCACATCAGGTTTGGCCTATCATCTCGCGCCCTCATCAGGTGTGGCCTATCATCACCTCACGCCGTCAAAAGGATTTGCCTATCATCACCTCGTGCCCTTATCAGGATTGGCCTAACATCATCTCACGCGCTCATCAGATTTGGCCTTCCATCATCTTGCAGTCTCATCAGGTTTGGCCTTCCATCATCTCGCAGCCTTATCAGGTTTGGCCTATCATCATCTCGCACCCTCATCAGATTTGGCAAAGATTTATCTCGTGCCCTCATTAGGTTTGGCCTAACATCATCTCACCTACTCATCAGGTTGGGCATTCCATCATCTCACGCCCTTATCAGGTTTGGCCTATCATCATCTCGCACCCTCATCAGGTGTGGCCGATCATCATCTCGAGCCCTCACCCGATTTGGCCTATCATCATTTCGCGCCCTCATCAGGATTTGCCTATCATCTCGTGCCCTTATCAGGATTGGCCTAACATCATCTCACGCCCTCATCAGGTTTGGCCTTCCATCATCTCGAGCCCTCATCAGATTTGGCGTACCCTTATCTCGCTCGCTCATCAGGATTGGCCTATCATCATCTCGCTCGATCATCAGATTTGGCATACTCTTATCTCGCGCCCTCATCAGGTTTGGCCTATCATCATCTCACGCCCTCATCAGGTTTGTCCTTCCATCATCTCGCGCCCTCATCAGGTTTGGCATACCATCATCTCGCGTCATCTTCAGGTTTGGCCTACCATAATCTCGCACCCTCACCAGGTTTGGCCCACTATCATCTTATGCCTTCATCAGGTTTGGACTATCATCATCTCGTGCCCTCATCAGGTTTGGCCTATCATCATCTCGATTCCTTATCAGATTACGCCTACCATCATTTCGTGACCTCATCAGGTTTGGCCAATCATCATCTCGCGCACTCATCACGTTTGTCCTATCATCTCGCGCCCTTATCAGGTTTGGACTAGCATGATCTCGCGCCCTCCTCAGATTTGGACTACCATCACCTCGTGCCCTTATCAGGATTGGCCTAACATCATCTCACGCGCTCATCAGATTTGGCCTTCCATCATCTTGCAGCCTCATCAGGTTTGGCCTTCCATCATCTCGCGGCCTTATCAGGTTTGGCCTATCATAATCTTGAACCCTCATCAGGTTTGGCCTTCCATCATCTCAAGCCCTCATGAGGTTTGGCCAATCATCATCTCGCACCCTCATCAGATTTGGCGTACCCTTATCTCGCGCCCTCATCAGTTTTGGCCCATCATCATCTCACGCCCTCATCAGGTTTGGCGTACCATCATCTTGCACACTCTTCAGTTTTGGCCTACCATCTACTAGTGCCCTCATCAGATTTGTCGTACCATCATCTCGCGCCCTTATCAGGTTTAGCCTTTCATCATCTCGCACCCTCTTCAGGTTTGGCCTACCATCATTTCGCGCCCTCATCAGGTTTGGCCTATCATCATATCGCGCCCTCATCAGGTGTGGCCTATCATCACCTCACGCCGTCAAAAGGATTTGCCTATCATCACCTCGTGCCCTTATCAGGATTGTCCTAACATCATCTCACGCGCTCATCAGATTTGGCCTTCCATCATCTTGCAGCCTCATCAGGTTTGGCCTTCCATCATCTCGCGGCCTTATCAGGTTTGGCCTATCATAATCTTGAACCCTCATCAGGTTTGGACTACCATCATCTCAAGCCCTCATGAGGTTTGGCCAATCATCATCTCGCACCCTCATCAGGTTTGGCCTATCATCATCTCGCGCCCTCATCAGGATTGGCCTAACATAATCTTACGCCCTCATGAGGTTTGGCCTTCCATCATCTCGCGGACTCATCTGGTTTGGTCTACCATCATCTCACGCCTTCATCAGGTTTGGCCAATCATCTCGAGCCCTTATCAGATTTGGTGTAGCTTTTTCTCGCGCCCTCATCAGGTTTTGCCTAACATCAGTTTCCGTACTCATCAGGTTGGGCATTCCATCTTCTCGCGCCCTCATCAGGTTTGGCCTAGCATTATATCGCGCCCTCATCAGGTTTGGCCTACCATCATCTCACGCCCTCGTCAGGATTCGTCTACCATCCTTTCTCACTCTCCTCATGTTTGGCCTACCATCATCTCGCGCCCTCATCAGATTTGGCCTACCATCATCTCACGCCTTCATCAGATTTGGCATAGCTTTATCTCGCGCCCTCATCAGGTTTGGCCTAACATCATCTCACGTGCTCATCAAGTTGGGCATTCCATCATCTCGTACACTCATCAGGCTTGACCTATCATCATCTCGCGCCCTCATTAGGTTTGGCCTATCATCATCTCGATCCCTCTTCTGGTAATGCCTACCATCATCTCGCGCCCTCATCAGGTTTGGTCAATCATCATTTCTCGCCCTCATCAGGTTTAGCCTATCATCATCTCGCACCCTCATCAGGTGTGGCCAATCATCTTGAGCCCTCACCAGAATTGGCCTATCATCATTTCGCGCCATCATCAGTTGTGGCCTATCATCACCTCACGCCCTCATCAGGATTTGCCCATCATCTCGTGCCCTTATCATGATTGGCCTATCAGCATCTCACGCCCTCATCAGGTTTGTCCTTCCATCATCTCAAGCCCTCATCAGATTTGGCCTACCATCATCTCACGCCCTCATCAGGTTTGGCCTGCCATCATCTCGCGCCCTCATCAGATTTGGCGTACCCTTATCTTGCGCCCTCATCAGGTTTGGCCTATCATCATCAAGCGCCCTCATCAGATTTGGCATACCCTTATCTAGCGCTCTCATCAGGTTTGGCCTATCATCATCTCACGCCCTCATCAGGTTTGGTCTTCCATCATCTCGCGCCCTCATCAGGTTTAGCATACAATCATCTCGCGTCATCTTCACCTTTGGCCAGTCATCATCTCGCGCCCTCATCACGTTTGGCCTATCATCTCGCGCCCTTATCAGGTTTGGCCTACCATCATCTCGCGCCCTCATTAGATTTGGCCTACCATCATCTCACGCCTTCATCAGATTTGGCGTAGCTTTATCTCGCGCCCTCATCAGGTTTGGCCTAACATCATCTCACGTGCTCATCATGTTGGGCATTCCATCATCTCGTACACTCATCAGGCTTGACCTATCATCATCTCGCGCCCTCATTAGGTTTGGCCTATCATCATCTCGATCCCTCATCAGGTAATGCCTACCATCATCTCGCGCCCTCATCAGGTTTGGTCAATCATCATCTCGCATCCTCATCACGTTTGGCCTATCATCTCTTGCCCTTATCAGGTTTGGCCTACCATCATCTCGCGCCCTCTTCAGATTTGGCCTACCATCATCTCGCGCCCTCATCAGATTTGGCGTAGCTTTATCTCGCGCCCTCATCAGGTTTGGCCTAACATCATCTCACGTACTCATCATGTTGGGCATTCCATCATCTCGCACCCTCATCAGGTTTGGCCTACAATTATATCGTGCCCTCATCAGATTTGGCGTACCCTTATCTCGCGCCCTCACCAGGTTTGGCCTATCATCATCTCGTGTACTCATCAGATTTGTCGTACCCTTATCTCGCGTCCTCATCAGGTTTGGCCTATCATCATCTCGCGCCCTCACCAGGTGTGGCCTATCATCACCTCGTGCCATCATCAGGATTGGCCTATCATCACCTCGTGCCCTTATCAGGATTGGCCTAACATCATCTCACGCGCTCATCAGGTTTGGCCTTCCATCATCAAGCAGCCTCATCAGGTTTGGCCTACCATCATCTCGCGGCCTTATCAAGTTTGGCCTATCATAATCTTGAACCCTCATCAGGTTTGGCCTACCAACATCTCACGCCCTCATGAGGTTTGGCCAATCAACATCTCGCAATCTCATCAGGTTTGGCCTATCATCATCTCGTGCCCTCATCAGGATTGGCCTAACATAATCTCACGCCCTCATCAGGTTTGGCCTTCCATCATCTCGCGGACTCATCAGGTTTGGCCTACCATCATCTCACGCCCTCGTCAGGATTGGTCTACCATCCTTTCTCACTCTCCTCAAGTTTGGCCTACCATCATCTTGAACTCACATCAGATTTGGCCTGCCATCATATCGCGACCCGATCAGTTTTGGCCTACCATCATTTCGCACCCTCATCAGGTTTGACCTATCATCATCTCATGTTTGGCATATCATTCTTGTGCCCCATCAGGTTTGATTTATCATCATCTCGCACCTTCATCAGATTTGGCCTATCATCATCTCGCGCCCTCATCAGGTTTGGCCAAACATCACCTCAAGCCCTCATCATGAGTGGCTTACCATCATCTCGTGCCTTCATCATGTTTGGCCTGCCATCATCTCGCGCCCTCATCACGTTTGGCCTATCATCCCGCGCCCTTATCAGGTTTCGCCTACCATCATCTCGAGCCCTCTTCAGGTTTGTCCTACCATCATCTCGTGCCCTCATCAGATTTGGCGTCGTTTTATCTCGAGCCCTCATAAGGTTTGGCCTAACATCATCTCACGTACTGATCAGGTTGGGCATTCCATCATTTCTCGCCCTTATCAGGTTTGGCCTATCATCATTTTGCGCAATCATCAGGTTTAGCCTATCATCATCTTGCACCGTCATCAGGTGTGGCCAATCATCATCTCGAGCCCTCATCAGATTTGGTCTATCATCATTTCGTGGCCTCATCAGGTGTGGCCTATCACTTCGCGCCCTCATCAGGATTTCCCTATGATCATCTCGTGCTCTTATCAGGATTGGCCTAACATCATCTCATGTCCTCATCACGTTTGGCCTTCCATCATATCGAGTCCTCATCAGATTTAGCCCACCATCATCTCACGCCCTCATCAGGTTTGGCCTACCATCAAGTCGCGCCCTCTTCAGATTTGGTGTACCTTTATCTCGCGCCCTCATCAGGTTTTGCCTACCATCATTTCGTACCCTCATCAGGTGTGACCTATCATCACCTCGTGCCCTTATCAGGATTGGCCTAACATCATCTCACGCGCTCATCAGATTTGGCCTTCCATCATCTTGCAGCCTTATCAGGTTTGGCCATCCATCATCTCGCGGCCTTATCAGGTTTGGCCTATCATAATCTTGAACCCTCATGAGGTTTGGCCTACCATCATCTCAAGCCCTCATGAGGTTTGGCCAATCATCATCTCGCACCCTCATCAGGTTTGGCATATCATCATCTCGCGTCATCTTCAGGTTTGGCCTACCATCTTTTCGCACCCTCACCAGGTTTGGCCCACCATCATCTTGTGCCTTCATCAGGTTTGGACTATCATCATCTCGCGCCCTTATCAGGTTTGGCCTATCATCATCTCGATCCCTCATCACCTTTGGCCTATCATCTCGTGCCCACTTCAGGTTTGGCCTACCATCATCTCGCGCCCACATCAGATTTGGCCTACCATCATCTCGCGCCCTCATCAGATTTGGTGTAGCTTTATCTCGCACCCTCATCAGGTTTGGCCTAACATCATCTCACTCACTCATCATGTTGGGCATTCCATCATCTCGCACCCTCATCAGGTTGGGCACACCATTATATCGCGCCCTCATCAGATTTGGCATACCCTTATCTCGTGCCTCATTAGATTTGGCCTATCATCATCTCGCGTCCTCATCAGCTTGGCATACCCATTCTCGCGCCCTCATCAGTTTTGGCCTATCATCATCTCACGCCCTCATCCGGTTTGGCGTCCCATTTCGCACCCTCTTCAGGTTTGGCCTACCATGTACTAGTGCCCTCATCAGATTTGGCGTACCTTTATCTCGTGCCCTCATCAGATTTGGCCTACCATCATCTCGCGCCCTTATCAGATTTGACGTAGCTTTATCTCGCGCCCTCATCAGGTTTGGCCTAACATCATCTCTCGTATTCATCAGGTTGGGCATTCCATCATCTCGCACCCTCATCAGGTTTGGCCTAGCATTATATCGCGCCCTCATCAGGTTTTGCATATCATCATCTCGCGCCCTCTTCAGTTTTGGCCTAACATCATTTCGCACCCTCATCAGGTTTGGCCTACCATCATCTCGCACCCTCATCAGGTTTGGCCTATCATCATCTCGCGCCCTCATCAGGTGTGGCCTATCATCATCTCGCACCCTCATCAGGTTTGGCCTATCATCATCTCGCGCCCTCATCAGGATTGGCCTAACAGAATCTCACACCCTCATCAGGTTTGGCCTTCCGTCATCTTGCAGACTCATCAGGTTTGGCCTACCATCATCTGACGCCCTCATGAGGATTGGTCTACGATCCTTTCTCATCCTCATCAAGTTTGGCCTAGTATCATCTTGCACTTACATCAGATTTGTCCTACCATCATATCGCACCCTGATTAGTTTGGCCTACCATAATCTCACACCCTCATCAGATTTGGCTATCATCATCTCAGGTTTGGTGTATCATTCTTGTACACCATCAGGTTTGATTCATCATCATCTCGCACCTTCATCAGATTTGGCCTATCATCATCTCGTGACCTAATCAGGTTTGGCTTATTATCATTTCCTGTCCTCATCAGGTTTGGCCAATCATCATCTCGCGCGCTCATCTTGTTTGGCCTATCATCTCGCGCCCTTATCAGGTTTGGCCTACCATCATCTCGCGCCCTCATCAGATTTAGCCTACCATCATCTCGCGCCCTCATCAGATTTGGCTAAGCTTTATCTCTCGCCCTCATCAGGTTTGGCCTAACATCATCTCACGTACTCATCATGTTGGGCATTCCATCATCTCGCACCCTCATCAGATTTGACCTACCATTATATTGTGCCCTCATCAGATTTGGCGTTTCCTTATCTCGCGCCCTCACCAGGTTTGGCCTATCATCATCTGGCGTACTCATCAGATTTGGCGTACCCATATCTCGCGTCCTCATCAGGTTTGGCCTATCATCATCTCACGCCCTTATCAGGTTTGGCCTATCATCATTTCTCGCCCTCATCAGGTTTAGCCTATCATCATCTCGCACCCTCATCAGGTGTGGCCAATCATCTCGAGCCCTCACCAGAATTGGCCTATCATCATTTCGCGCCATCATCAGTTGTGGCCTATCATCACCTCGTGCCCTCATCAGGATTTGCCCATCATCTCGTGCCCTTATCATGATTGGCCTATCAGCATCTCACGCCCTCATCAGGTTTGGCCTTCCATCATCTCAAGCCCTCATCAGATTTGGCCTACCATCATCTCACGCCCTCATCAGGTTTGGCCTGCCATCATCTCGCGCCCTCATCAGATTTGGCGTACCCTTATCTTGTGCCCTCATCAGGTTTGGCCTATCATCATCAAGCGCCCTCATCAGATTTGGCGTACCCTTATCTAGCGCTCTCATCAGGTTTGGCCTATCACCATCTCACGCCCTCATCAGGTTTGGTCTTCCATCATCTCGCGCCCTCATCAGGTTTAGCATACTATCATCTCGCGTCATCTTCACCTTTGGCCAGTCATCATCTCGCGCCCTCATCACGTTTGGCCTATCATCTCGCGCCCTAATCAGGTTTGGCCTACCATCATCTCACGCCTTCATCAGATTTGGCGTAGCTTTATCTCGCGCCCTCATCAGGTTTGGCCTAACATCATCTCACGTGCTCATCATGTTGGGCATTCCATCATCTCGTACACTCATCAGGCTTGACCTATCATCATCTAGCGCCCTCATTAGGTTTGGCCTATCATCATCTCGATCCCTCATCAGGTAATGCCTACCATCATCTCGCGCCCTCATCAGGTTTGGTCAATCATCATCTCGCACCCTCATCACGTTTGGCCTATCATCTCTTGCCCTTATTAGGTTTGGCCTACCATCATCTCGAGCCCTCTTCAGATTTGGCCTACCATCATCTCGCGCCCTCATCACATTTGGCGTAGCTTTATCTCGCGCCCTCATCAGGTTTGGCCTAACATCATCTCACGTACTCATCATGTTGGGCATTCCATCATCTCGCACCCTCATCAGGTTTGGCCTTCAATTATATCGCGCCCTCATCAGATTTGGCGTACCCTTATCTCGCGCCCTCACCAGGTTTGGCCTATCATCATCTCGTGTACTCATCAGATTTGGCGTACCCTTATCTCGCATCCTCATCAGGTTTGGCCTATCATCATCTCGCGCCCTCACCAGGTGTGGCCTATCATCACCTCGTGCCGTCATCAGGATTGGCCTATCATCACCTCGTGCCCTTATCAGGATTGGCCTAACATCATCTCACGCGCTCATCAGGTTTGGCCTTCCATCATCAAGCAGCCTCATCAGGTTTGGCCTACCATCATCTCGCGGCCTTATCAAGTTTGGCCTATCATAATCTTGAACCCTCATCAGGTTTGGCCTACCAACATCTCACGCCCTCATGAGGTTTGGCCAATCAACATCTCGCAACCTCATCAGGTTTGGCCTATCATCATCTCGTGCCCTCATCAGGATTGGCCTAACATAATCTCACGCCCTCATCAGGTTTGGCCTTCCATCATCTCGCGGACTCATCAGGTTTGGCCTACCATCATCTCACGCTCTCATAAGGTTTCGCCAATCGTCTCGAGCCCTTATCAGATTTAGCGTAGCTTTATCTCGCGCCCTCATCAGGTTTGGCCTAACATCATCTTCCGTACTCATCAGGTTGGCATTCCATCATTTCGTACCATTATCAGGTTTGGCCTATCATTATCTCAGGTTTGGCGTATCATTCTTGTGCCCCATCAGGTCTGATTTATCATCATCTCGCACCTTCATCAGATTTGGCCTATCATCATCTCGTGACCTCATCAGGTTTGGCCAAACATCATCTCAAGAACTCATCATGATTGGCCTACCATCATCTCGTGCCTTCATCATGTTTGGCCTACCATCATCTCACGCCTTCTTCAGGTTGGGCCTATCATCATCTCGAGCCCTCATCAGGTTTAGCCTATTATCATCTCAGGTATGGCCTATCTTCATCTCGTGCTCTCATCAGGTTTGGCCTATCATCATCTTGATCCCTCATCAGATTTGGCCTACCATCATCTTGTGCCCTCATCAGATTTGGCTTAGCTTTATCTTGCGCCCTCATAAGGTTGGGCCTAACATCATCTCACGTAATCATCAGGTTGGGCATTCCATCATCTCACGCCCTTATCAGGTTTGGCCTATCATCATTTCGCGCCCTCATCAGATTAAGCCTATCATCACCTCGCGCCCTCATCAGGATTTGCCAATCATCATCTCGTGTCCTTATCTGGTTTGGCCTACCATCATCTCGTGCTTTCATCATGCTTGGCCTACCATCATCTCGCGCCTTATTCAAGTTGGGCCTATCATCATCTCGAGCCCTCATCAGGTTTAGCCTATTATCATCTCAGGTATGGCCTATCTTCATCTCGTGCTCTCATCAGGTTTGGCCTATCATCATATCGCTCCCTCATCAGGATTGGCCTATCATCATCTCGATCCCTCATCAGATTTGGCCTACCATCATCTCGTGCCCTCATCAGATTTGGCATAGCTTTATCTCGCGCCCTCATAAGGTTTGGCCTAACATCATCTCACGTACTCATCAGGTTGGGCATTCCATCATCTCACGCCCTTATCAGGTTTGGCCTATCATCATTTCACGCCCTCATCAGATTAAGCCTATCATCATCTCGCGCCCTCATCAGGTGTGGCCTATCATCACCTCGCGCCCTCATCAGGATTTGCCTATCATCATCTCGTGTCCTTATCAGGTTTGGCCTACCATCATCTCGCGCCCTCATCAGATTTGGCGTACCCTTATCTCGCGTCCTCATCAGGTTTGGCCTATCATCATCTCACGCCCTCATCAGGTTTGGCCTTCCATTATCTCGCGCCCTCATCAGGTTTGGCCTACCATCATCTCGCACCCTCACCAGGTTTGACCCACCATGATCTTGTGCCTTCATCAGGTTTGGACTATTATCATCTCGCGCCCTCATCAGAATTGGCATATCATCATCTCGATCCCTCATCAGATTTGGCATACCATCATCTCGCGCCCTCATAAGATTTGGCCTACCATCATCTCGCGCCCTCATCAGATTTGGCTTAGCTTTATCTCGCGCCCTCATCAGGTTTGGCCTAACATCATCTCACGTACTCATCATGTTGGGCATTCCATCATCTCGCATTCTCATCAGGTTGGGCCCACCATTATATCGCGCCCTCATCAGATTTTGCGTACCCTTATCTCGCACCCTCATCAGATTTGGCCTATCATCATCTCGAGACCTCATCAGATTTGGCGTACCCTTATCTCGCGCCCTCATCAGTTTTGGCCTATCATCATCTCACGCCCTCTTCAGGTTTTGCCTACCATCTACTAGTGCCCTCATCAGATTTGGCCTACCATCACCTCGCGCCCTTATCAGGTTTGGCCAATCATCACCTCGCGCCCTCATCAGGTTTGGCCTAACATCATCTCTCGCAATCATCAGGTTGGGCATTCCATCATCTCGCACCCTCAACAGGTTTGGCCTAGCATTATATCGCACCCTCATCAGGTTTGGCCAATCATCATTTCGCGCCCTCTTCATGTTTGGCCTACCATCGTTTCGCGCCCTCATCAGGTTTGGCCTACCATCATCTCGCGCCCTCTTCAGTTTTGGCCTAACATCATTTCGCACCCTCATCAGGTTTGGCCTACCATCATCTCGCACCCTCATCAGGTTTGGCCCATCATTATCTCGCGCCCTCATCAGGTGTGGTCAATCATCATCTTGCACCCTCATCAGGTTTGGCCTATCATCATCTCGTGCCCTCATCAGGTGTGGCCTATCATCACCTCGCGCCCTCATCAGGTTTTGCCTATGATCACCACTTGCCCTTATAAGGATTGGCCTAACATCATCTCACGCCCTCATCAGGTTTGGCCATCCATCATCTCGCGGCCTCATCAGCTTTGGCCTTCCATCATCTCGCGGCCTCATCAGGTTTGGCCTATCATAATCTTGAACCCTCATCAGCTTTAGCCTACCATCATCTCACGCCCTCATCAGGTTTGGCCTAGCATTATATCGTGCCCTCATCAGGTTTGGCCTATCATCATCTCGCGGACTCATCAGGTTTGCCCTAACATCATCTCACGCCCTCATCAGGATTGGTCTACCATCCTTTCTCACCCTCCTCAATTTGGCCTACCATCACATCGCACCCTGATCAGCTTTGGCCTACCCTCATGTCGCACCCTCACCAGGTTTGGCCTATCATCATCTCAGGTTTGGCGTATCATTCTTGTGCCCCATCAGGTTTGATTTATCATCATCTCGCACCTTCATCAGATTTGGCCTATCATCATTTCACGACCTCATCAGGTTTGGCTTATTATAATTTCCTGTCCTCATCAGGTTTGGTCTAACATCATCTCAAGCCCTCATCATGATTGGCCTACCATCATCTCGTGCCCTCATCATGTTTGGCCTACCATCATCTCAAGCCCTCATCATGTTTGGCCTATCTTCATCTCGCGCTCTCATCAGGTTTGGACTATCATCATCTCGCGCCCTCATCAGGTTTGGCCTATCATCATCTTGAGGCCTCTTCAGGTTTGTTATACCATCATCTCGCGCCCTCATCAGATTTGGCAAAGCTTTATCTCGCGCCCTCAATATGTTTGGCCTAACATCATCTCACGTACTCATCAGGTTGGGCATTCCATCATCTCACGCCCTTATCAGGTTTGGCATATCATCATTTCGCGCCCTCATCAGGTTTAGCCTATCATCATCTCGCACCCTCATCAGGTGTGGCCAATCATCATCTCGAACCCTCACCAGATTTGGCCTATCATCACTTCGCGCCCTCATCAGGTGTGGCCTTTCATTACCCCACGCCCTCATCAGGATTTGCCTATCATCTCGTGCCCTTATCAGGATTGGCCTAACATCATCTGACACCCTCATCGGGTTTGGCCTTCCATCATCTCGAGCCCTCATCAGATTTGGCCTACCATCATCTCACGCCCTCATCAGGTTTGGCCTACCATCATCTCGTGCCCTCATCAGATTTGGCATACCCTTATCTCGCGCACTCATCAGGTTTGGCATATCATCATCTCGTGCCCTCATCAGTTTTGGCATACCCTTATCTCGGGCACTCATCAGGTTTGGCCTATCATCATCTCTCGTCTTCTTCAGGTTTGGCCTACCATCATCTCGCACCCTCACCAGGTTTGGCCCACGATCATCTTATGCCTTCATCAGGTTTGGCCTACCATCATCTCGCACCCTCACCAGGTTTGGCCCACCATCAGGTTTGGACTATCATCATCTCGAGCCCTCATCAGATTTGGCCTACCATCATCTCGCGCCCTCATCAGATTTGGCGTAGCTTTATCTCGCGCCCTCATCAGGTTTGGCCTAACATCATCTCACGTACTCATCATGTTGGGCATTCCATTATCTCGCACCCTCACCAGGTTGGACCCACCATTATATCGCGCCCTCATCAGATTTGGCGTACCCTTATCTCGCACCCTCATCAGATTTGGCCTATCATCATCTCGAGCCCTCATCAGATTTGGCGTACCTTACCTCGCGCCCTCATCAATTTTGGCCTATCATCATCTCACGCCCTCTTCAAGTTTGGCCTACCATCTACTAGTGCCCTCATCAGATTTGGCCTACCATCATCTCGCGCCCTCAACAGGTTTGGCCTAACATCATCTCTCGTACTCATCAGGTTGGGCATTCCATCATCTCGTGCCCTCATCAGGTTTGGCCTAGCATTATATCGCGCCCTCATAAGGTTTGGCCTATCATCATTTTGCGCCCTCTTCAGGTTTGGCCTACCATCATTTCGCGCCCTCATCAGGTTTGAACTACCATCATCTCGCGCCCTCTTCAGTTTGGCCTATCATCATCTTGCGCCCTCATCAGGTGAAGCCTATCATCACCTCGTGCTGTCATCAGGATTTGCCTATCATCACCTCTTGCCCTTATAAGGATTGGCCTAACATCATCTCACGCCCTCATCAGGTTTGGCCTTCCATCATCTCGCGGCATCATCAGGTTTGGCCTTCCATCATCTCGCGGCCTCATCAGGTTTGGCCTTCCATCATCTCGCGGCATCATCAGGTTTGGCCTTCCATCATCTCGCGGCCTCATGAGGTTTGGCCAATCATCATCTCACACCCTCATCAGTTTTGGCCTATCATCATCTCGTGCCCTCATAAGGATTGGCCTAACATAATCCCACACCCTCATCAGGTGTGGCCTTCCATCATCTCGCGGACTCATCAGGTTTGGCCTACAATCATCTCACACCCTCATCAGGATTGGCCTACCTTCCTTTCTCCCTCTCCTCAAGTTTGGCCTACTATCATCTTGCACCCACATCAGATTTGGCATACCATCACATCGCACCCTGATCAGTTTTGGCCTACCCTCATCTCGCACCCTCATCATGTTTGGCCTATCATCATCTCAGGTTTGGCGTATCATTCTTGTGCCCCATCAGGTTTGATTTATCATCATCTCGCACTTTCATCAGATTTGGCCTATCATCATCTCGCGACCTCATCAGGTTTGGCTTATTATAATTTCCCGTCCTCATCTGGTTTGGACTATCAACATCTTGCGCCCTCATCAGATTTGGTCTAACATCATCTCAAGCGCTCATCATGATTGGCTTACCATCATCTTGCGCCTTCTTCAGGTTGGGCCTATCATCATCTCGAGCCCTCATCAGGTTTAGCCTATTATCATCGCAGGTATGGCCTATCTTCATATTGCGCTCTTATCAGGTTTGGCCTATCATCATCTCGCGCCCTCATCAGGTTTGGCCTATCATCATCTCGATCCCTCATCAGAATTGGCCTACCATCATCTCGCGCCCTCTTCAAGTTTGGCCAATCATCATCTCGCGCCCTCATCAGATTTGGCAAAGCTTTATCTCGCGCACTCATTAGGTTTTGCCTAGCATCTTCTCACATACTCATCAGGTTGGGCATTCCATCATCTCACGCCCTTATCAGGTTTGGCCTTCCATCATTTCGCGCCCTCATCATGTTTGGCCTATCATCATCTCGCACCCTCATCAGGTGTGGCTAATCATCATCTCGAACCCTCACCAGATTTGGCCTATCATCATTTCGCTCCCTCATCAGGTGTGGCCTTTCTTTACCTCGCGCCCTCATCAGGATTTGCTTATCATCTCACGCCCTCATCAGGTTTAGCCTTCCATCATCTCGAGCCCTCATCAGATTTGGCCTACCATCATCTCACGCCCTCATCAGGTTTGGCCTACCATCATCTCGCGCCCTCATCAGATTTGGCGTAACATTATCTCGCGCACTCATCAGGTTCGGCCTATCATCATCTCGCGACCTCATCAGATTTGGCATACAATTATCTCGCGCACTCATCAGTTTTGGCCTATCATCATCTCGCGTCATCTTCAGGTTTGGCCTACCATCATCTCGCACCCTCACCAGGTTTGGCCCACCATCATCTTATGCCTTCATCAGGTTTGGCCTACCATCATCTCGCACCCTCACCAGGTTTGGCCCACCATTATCTTGTGCCTTCATCAGGTTTGGACTATCATCATCTCGCGCCCTTATCAGGTTTGGCCAATCATCATCTCGCGCCCTCATCAGGTTTGGCCTAACATCATCTCTCGCACGCATCAGGTTGGGCAATCCATCATCTCGCGCCCTCATCAGGTTTGGCCTAGCATTATATCGCGCCCTCATCAGGTTTGGCCTATCATCATTTTTCGCCCTCTTCAGGTTTGGCCTACCATCATTTCGCACCCTCATCATGATTGGCCTACCATCATCTCGTGCCTTCATCAAGTTTGGCCTAATATTATCTCTCGCCTTCTTCATGTTTGGCCTATCATTATCTCGAGCCCTCATCAGGTTTAGCCTATTATCATCTCAGGTATGGCCTACTTCATCTCTCGCTCTCATCAGGTTTGGCCTATCATCATCTCGCACCCTCACCAGGTTTGGCCCACCATCATCTTGTGCCTTCATCAAGTTTGGACTATCATCATATCGTGTCCTCATCAGGATTAGCCTATCATCATCTCGATCCCTCATCATATTTGGCCTACCATCATCTCGCGCCCTCATCAGGTTTGGCCGATCATCATATTGCGCCGTCATCACGTTGGGCCTATCATCTCGAGCCCTTATAAGGTTTGGCCTACCATCATCTCAAGCCCTCTTTAGGTTTGTCCTACCATCATCTCGCGCCCTCATCAGATTTGGTGTAGCTTTATCTCGCGCCCTCAATAGGTTTGGCCTAACATCATCTCACAAATTCATCAGGTTGGGCGTTCCATCATCTCACTTCCTTATCAGGTTTGCCCTATCATCATTTCGCGACTTCATCAGTTTTAGCCTATCATCATCTCACACCCTCATCAGGTGTGGCCAATCATCATCTCGAGCCCTCACCAGATTTGGCCTATCATCATTTCGCGCCCTCATCAGGTATGGCCTATCACAATCTCTCGTCCTTATCACAATTGGCCTAACATCATCTCACGCCCACATAAGGTTTGGCATTCCATCATCTCGAGTCATCATCAGATTTGGCCTACCATCATCTCACATCCTCATCAGATTTGGTGTAGCTTTATCTCGTGCCCTCATTGGGTTTGGCCTAACATCATCTCACAAATTCATCAGGTTGGGCATTCCATCATCTCACGCCCTTATCAGATTTGCCCTATCATCATTTCGTGACCTCATCAGTTTTAGCCTATCATCATCTCACACCCTCACCAGGTGTGGCCAATCATCATCTCGAGCCCTCACCAGATTTGGCCTATCATCATTTCGCGCCCTCATCAGGTGTGGCCTATCATCATCTCACGCCCTTATCATGATTGGCCTAACATCATCTCATGCCCTCATAAGGTTTGGCATTCCATCATCTCAAGCCCTCATCAGATTTGGCTTACCATCATCTCACACCCTCATCAGGTTTGGCCTACCATCATCTCGCGCCCTCATCAGATTTCGCGTACCCTTATCTCGTGGCCTCATCAGGCTTGGCCTATCATCATCTCGCAACCTCTTCAGGTTTGGACTACCATCTACTAGAGCCCTCATCAGGTTTGGCCTACCATCATTTCGCGCCCTCATCAGGATTTGCCTATCATCATCTCGCGTCCTCATCAGGTGTGGCCTATCATCAACTCGCGCTGTTATCAGGATATGCCTATCATCACCTTGTGCGCTTATCAGGATTGGCCTAACATCATCTCAAGCGCTCATCAGGTTTGGCCTTCCATCATCTTGCAGCCTCATCAGGTTTGGCCTTCCATCATCTCGCGTCCTTATCAGGTTTGGCCTATCATAATCTTGAACCCTCATCAGGTTTGGCCTACCATCATCTCACGCCCTCATGAGGTTTGGCCAATCATCATCTTGCACCCTCATCAGGTTTGGCCTATCATCATCTCGCGCCCTCATCAGTATTGGCCTAACATAATCTCACGCCCTCATCAGGTTTGGCATTTCATCATCTCGCGGACTCATCAGGTTTGGTCTACCATCATCTCGAGCCCTTATCAGATTTGGTGTAGCATATTCTCGTGCCCTCATCAGGTTTGGCCTAACATAATTTTACGTACTCATCAGGTTGGGCATTCCATCATCTCGCGCCCTCATCAGGTTTGGCCTAGCATTATATCGCGCCCTCTTCAGGTTTGGCCTATCATCATCTCACGCCCTCATCAGGATTGGTCTACCATCCTTTCTCACCCTCTTCAAGTTTGGCCTACCTTCATCTTGCACTCACATCAGATTTGGCCTACCATCATATCGCGCCCCGATCAGTTTTGGCCTAGCATCATCTCGCACCCTCATCAGGTTTGGCCTATCATCATCTCATGTTTGGCTTATCATTCTTGTGCCCCATCAGGTTTGATTTATCATCATCTCGCACCTTCATCAGATTTGACCTACCATCATCTCACACCCTCATCAGTTTTGGCATACCATCATCTCGCGCCCTCATCAGATTTGGTGTACCCTTATCTCACTGCCTCATCAGGTTTGGCCTATCATTTCGCGCCCTCATCAGATTTGGCGTACCCTTATCTCGTGCCCTTATCAGGTTTGGCCTATCATCATCTCACGTCCTCATCAGGTTTGGCCTTCCATTATCTCGCACCCTCACCACGTTTGGCCCAACATCATCTTGAGCCTTCATCAGGTTTGGACTATCATCATCTCGTGCCCTCATCAGGTTTGGCCTATCATCATCTCGATCCCTCATCAGATTTGGCCTACCATTATCTCGCGCCTTCATCAGGTTTGGCCAATCATCATCTCGAGCCCTCATCACGTTTGGCCTATCATCTCGCGCCCTTATCAGGTTTGGCCTACCATCATCTGAAGCCCTCTTCAGGTTTGTTCTACCATCATCTCGCACCCTTATCAGGATTGGCCAATCATCATCTCGCGCCCTCATCACGTTTGGCCTATTATCTCGTGACTACTTCAGGTTTGGCCTACCATCATCTAGCGCCCTCATCAGATTTGGCCTACCATCATCTCACCCCCTCATCAGATTTGGCGTAGCTTTATCTCGTCCCCTCATCAGGTTTGGCCTAACATCATCTCACATTCTCATCATGTTGGGCATTCCATCATCTCGCACCTTCATCAGGTTCGGCCCACCATTATATCGCGCCCTCATCAGATTTGGCGTACCCTTATTTTGCGCCCTCATCAGATTTGGCCTATCATCATCTCGCAGTCTCATCAGATTTGGCGTACCCTTATCTCGTGACGTCATCAGTTTTGGCCTATCATCATCTCACGCCCTCATCAGGTTTGGCGTACCATCATCTCGTGCCCTCTTTAGGTTTGGCCTACCATCTACTAGTGCCCTCATCAGAATTGGCATACCTTTATCTCGCGCCCTCATTAGGTTTGGCCTACCATCATCTTGAGCCCTCATAAGGTTTAGCCTACCATCATTTCGCGCCCTTATCAGGTTTGGCCAATAATCTCGCGCCATCATCAGGTTTGGACAATCATCTTGCGCCCTTTTCAGATTTGGCGTAGCTTCATCTCGCGCCCTCTTCAGTTTTGGCCTACCATCATTTCACGCCCTCATCAGGTTTGGCCTATCATCATCTCACGGCCTCATGAGGTTTGGCCTTTCGTCATCTCGCGCCATCATCAGGTGTGGCCTATCATCGCCTCGTGCCCTTATCAGGATTGGCCTAACATCATCTCACGTCCTCATCACGTTTCGCCTTACATCATCTCACGGCCTCATCGGGTTTGGCCTATCATAATGTCGTACCCTCATCAGGTGTGGCCTACCATCATCTCACGCCCTCATGAGGTTTGGCCTATCATCATCTCGCGCCCTCATCAGTATTGGCCTAGCATAATCTCACGCCCTCAACAGGTTTGGCCTTCCATCATCTCGCAGACTCATCAGGTTTGGCCTACCATCATCTCACGTCCTCATCAGGTTTGGACAATAATCTCGTGCCCTTATCAGATTTGGTATAGCTTTATCTCGCGCCCTCATCAGGTTTGGCCTAACATCATCTTTCGTACTCATCAGGTTGGGCATTCCATCATCTCGCGCCCTCATCAGGTTTGGCCTAGCATTATATCGCGCCCTCATCAGGTTTGGCCTATCATCATCTCGTGGACTCATCAGGTTTGGCCTACCATCATCTCACGCCCTCAACAGGATTGGTCTACCATCCTTTCTCACCCTCCTCTAGTTTGGCCTACCCTGATTTTGCACTCACATCAGATTTGGCCTACCATCATATCAGGCCCTGATCAGTTTTGGCCTACCATCATCTCGCACCCTCATCAGGTTTGGCCTATCATCATCTCAGGTTTGGTGTATCATTCTTGTGCCCCATCAGGTTTGACTTATCATCATCTCGCACATTCATCAGATTTGGCCTATCATCATCTAGCGACCTCATCAGGTTTGGCTTAATATCATTTCCCGCCTCATCAGGTTTGGACTATCAACATCTCGCGCTCTCATCAGCTTTGGCCAAACATCATCTCAAGCCCTCATCATGATTGTCCTACCATCATCTCGTGCCTTCATCAAGTTTGGCCTACCATCATCTCGCGCCTTCTTCAGGTTTGGCCTACCATCATCTAGCGACCTCATCAGATTTTGCCTACCATAATCTCGCGCCCTCATCAGATTTGGCGTCGCTTTATCTCACGCCCGCATCAGGTTTGGCCTAACATCATCTCACGTACTCATCATGTTTCGCATTCCATCATCTCGAACTCTCATCAGGTTGGGCCCACCATTATATCGCGCCCTCATCAGATTCTGCGTAACCTTATCTCGCTCCCTCATCAGATTTGGTCTATCATCATCTCATGCCCTCATCAGATTTGGCGTACCCTTATGTCGCGCCCTCATGAGTTTTGGCCTATCATCATCTCAGTCCCTCAACAGGTTTGGCATACCATCATCACGCGCCCTCTTCAGGTTTGGCCCACCATCTACTAGTGCCCTCATCAGAATTGGCGAACCTTTATCTCGCGCCCTCATTAGGTTTAGCCTACCATAATCTCGAGCCCTTATCAGGTTTAGCCTACCTTTATCTCGCGCTCTCATCTGATTTGGCGTACTCTTATCTCGCGCCCTCATCAGTTTTGGCCTATCATCATCTCACACCTTCATCAGTTTTGGTGTACCATCATCTCGCGCCCTCTTCAGGTTTGGCCTACCATCTACTAGTGCTCTCATCAGATTTAGCATACCTTTATCTCGCGCCCTCATCAGGTTTGGCCTACCATCATCTCGAGCCCTCATCATGTTTGGCCTACCATCATCTCACGCCCTTATCATGTTTGGCCAATCATTTTGGGCCCTTATCAGTTTTGGTATAGCTTTATCTTGCGCCATCATCAGGTTTGGCCTAACATCATCTTTCATACTCATCAGGTTGGGCATTCCATCATCTCGTGCCCTCATCAGGTTTGGCCTAGCATTATATCGTGCCCTCATCAGGTTTGGCCCATCATCATCTCGCGGACTCATCAGGTTTGGCCTAACATCATCTCACGCCCTCATCAGGATTGGTCTACCATCCTTTCTCACCCTCCTCAAGTTTGACCTACCATTATCTTGGACTCACATCAGACTTGGTCTACCATCATATCGCGCCCTGATCAGTTTTGGCCTACCATCATCTCGCACCCTCATCAGGTTTGGCCTATCATCATCTCAGGTTTGGCGTATCATTCTTGTTCCCCATCAGGTTTGATTTATCATCATCTCGCACCTTCATCAGATTTGGCCTATCATCATCTCGCGAACTCATCAGGTTTGGCTTATTATCATTTCCCGTCCTCATCAGGTTTGGACTATGAACATTTCGCACCCTCATCAGGTTTGGCCAAACATCATCTCAAGCCCTCATCATGATTGGTCTACCATCATCTCGTGCCTTAATAATGTTTGGCCTACCATCATCTCGCGCCTTCTTCAGGTTGGGCCTATCATCATCTCGCACCCTCACCAGGTGTGGCCCACCATCATCTTGTGCCTTCATCAGGTTTGGACAATCATCATCTCGCGCCCTCATCAGGTTTGGCCTATCATCATCTCGATCCCTCATCAGATTTGGACTACTATCGTCTGGCGCCCTCATCACGTTTGGCCTATCACCTTGCGACTATTTCATGTTTGGTCTACCATCATCTCGCGCCCTCATCCGATTTAGCGTAACTTTATCACGCGCCCTCATCAGGTTTGGCCTAACATCATCTCAAATACTCATCATGTTGGGCATTCAATCATCTCGAACCATCATCAGGTTGAACCCACCATTATATCGCACCCTCATCAGATTTGGCGTACCCTTATTTTGCGCCCTCTTCAGATTTGGCCAATCATCATCTCGCGCCCTCATCAGATTTGGCGTACCCTTATCTCGTGCTCTCATCAGTTTTGGCCTATCATCATCTCACGCCCTCATCAGGTTTGGCGTACCATCATCTCGCGCCCACTTCAGGTTTGGCCTATCATCTACTAGTGCCCTCATCAGAATTGGCATACCTTTAACTCGCGCCCTCATTAGGTTTGGCCTACCATCATCTCGAGCCCTCATTAGGTTTAGCCTACCATCATCTCTCGTACTCATCTCGAGTCAGCATCAGGTTTGGCCTAGCATTATATCGCGCCTTCTTCAGGTTTGGCCTACCATCATTTCACGCCGTCATCAGGTTATGCCTACCATCATCTCATGCCCTCATCAGGATTGGTCTATCATCCTTTCTCACCCTCAAGTTTGGCCTACCATCATCTTGCACTTACATCAGATTTGGCCTACCATCGTATCACGCCCTGATCAGTTTTGGCCTACCATCATCTCGCACCCTCATCAGGTTTGGCCTATCATCATCTCAGGTTTGGCGTAACATTCTTGCGCCCCATCAGGTTTCATTTATCATCATCTCGCACCTTCATCAGATTTGGACTATCAACATCTCGTGACCTCATCAGGTTTGGCTTATTATCATTTCCCGTACTCATCAGGTTTGGCCTATCAACATCTCGTGCCCTCATCGGTTTTGGCCTATCATCTTCTCACGCCCTCATCATGATTGGCCTACCATCATCTCATGCCCTCATCATGTTTGGCCTACCATCATCTTGCGCCTTCTTCAGGTTGGGCCTATCATCATCTCAAGCCCTCATCAGGTTTAGCCTATTATCATCTCAGGTATGGCCTATCTTTAACTCGCGCTCTCATCAGGTTTGGCCTATCATCATCTCGCACCCTCATCAGGATTGGTCTATCATCCTTTCTCACACTCCTCAAGTTTGGCCTACCATCATCTTGCTCTCACATCAAATTTGGCCTACCATCATATCGCGCCCTGATCAGTTTTGGCCTACCATCATCACGCACCCTCATCGTGTTTGGCCTATCATCATTTCAGGTTTGGCGTATCATTCTTGTGCCCCATCAGGTTTGATTTATCATCATCTCGCACCTTCATCAGATTTGGCCTATCATCATCTCGTGACCTCATCAGGTTTGGCTTATTATCATTTCCCGTCCTCATCAGGTTTGGCCTTTCAACATCTCGCGCCCTCATCTGGTTTGGCCTATCATCTTCTCACGCCCTCATCATGATTGGCCTAACATCATCTCGTGCCCTCATCATGTTTGGCCTACCATCATCTTGCGCCTTCTTCAGGTTTGGCCTATCATCATCTCACGCCCTCATCAGGTTTAGCCTATTATCATCTCGGGCATGGCGTATCATCATCTCGCACCCTCACCAGGTTTGGCCCACCATCATCTTGTGCCTTAATCAGGTTTGGCCTACCATCATCTCGAGCCCTCACCAGATTTGGCCTATCATTTCGCGCCCTCATCAGGTGTGGCCTATCATCATCTCTCGCTCTCATCAGGATTTGCCAATCATCATCTCGTGCCTTTCTTACGATTGGCCTAACATCATCTCAAGCCCTCAGGTTTGGCCTTCCATCATCTCGAGTCATCATCAGATTTGGCCTACCATCATCTCACACCCTCATCAGGTTTGGCCTACCATCATCTCGCGCCCTCATCATATTTGGCGCACCCTTATCTCGCGGCCTCATCAGGTTTGGCCTATCATCATTTCGCGCCCTCATCAGATTTGGCGTACCTTTATTTCGCGCCCTCATCAGGTTTGGCCTATCATCATCTCACGCCCTCATCAGGTTTGGCCTTCCATTATCTCGCGCCCTCATCAGGTTTGGCATACCATCATCTCGCATCATGATCTGGTTTGGCCTACCATCATCTCGCACCCTCACCAGGTTTGGCCCACCATCATCTTGTGCCTTCATCAGGTTTGGACTATCATTATCTCGCGCCCTCATCAGGTTTGGCCTATCATCATCTCGATCCCTCATCAGATTTGGCCTACCATCTTCTCACGCCCTCATCAGGATTGGCCAGTCATCATCTCGCGCCCTCATCACGTTTGACCTATCATCTTGCGACTACTTCAGGTTTGGCCTACCAACATCTTGCGCCCTCATCAGATTTGGCTTACCCTTATCTCGCGCCCTCATCAGTTTTGACCTATCATCTCACGCCCTCATCAGATTTGGCGTAGCTTTATCTCGCGCCCTCATCAGGTTTGGCCTAACATCATCTCGCGTACTCATCATGTTGGGCATTCCATCATCTCGCACCCTTATCAGGTTGGGCCAACCATTATATCACGCCCTCATCAGATTTGGTGTACCCTTATCTCACGCTCTCATCAGATTTGGCGTACCATCTAATAGTGCCCTCATCAGAATTGGCATAACTTTATCTCGCGCCCTCATTAGGTTTGGCCTACCATCATCTCGAGCCCTCATCAGGTTTAGCCAATCATCATCTCGCGCTCTCATCAGGTTTGGACAACCATCTTGCACCCTTATCAGATTTTGCATAGCTTTATCTCGCGCCCTCATCAGGTTTGGCCTAATATCATCTCCTGTACTCATCAGGTTTGGCATTCCACCATCTCGCGCCCTCATCAGGTTTGGACTAGCATTATGTCGCGCCCTCATCAGGTTTGGCCTATCATCATCTTGCGCCCTCTTCAGGTTTGGCCTACCATCATGTCGCGCCCTCATCAGGTTTGGCCTACCATCATTTTGTGCCCTCTTCAGGTTTGGACTATCATCTTCTCGCGCCCTCATCAGGTGTGGCCTATCATCACCTCGTGCCCTCATCAGGATTTGCCTATCATCACCTCGTGCCCTTATTAGGATTGTCCTAACATCATCTCACGCCCTCATCAGGTTTGGCCTTCCATCATCTCGCGGCCTCATCAGGTTTGGCCTACCATCATTTCACGCCCTCCTCATGAGGTTTGGACAATCATCATCTCGCACCCTCATCAGGTTTGGCCTATCATCATCTCACGCCCTCATCAGGATTGGCCTACCATAATCTCACGCCCTCATCAGGTTTGGCATTCCATTATATCGCGGACTCATCAGGTTTGGCCTACCATCATCTCACACCCTCATCAGGATTGGTCTACCATCCTTTCTCACCCTCCTCAAGTTTGGCATACCATCTTGCACTCTCATCAGATTTGGCCAACCATCATATCGCGCCCTGATCAGTTTTGGCCTACCATCATCTCGCACCCTTATCAGGTTTGGCCTATCATCATCTCAGGTTTGGCGTAACATTCTTGTGCCCCATCATGTTTCATTTATCATCATCTCGCACCTTCATCAGATTTGGCCTTTCATCATCTCGTGACCTCATCAGGTTTGGCTTATTATCATTTCCCGTCCTCATCAGGTTTGGCCTATCAACATCTCACGCCCTCATCGGGTTTGGCCTATCATCTTCTCACGCCCTCATCATGATTGGCCTACCATCATCTCATGCCCTCATCATGTTTGGCCTACCATCATCTTGCGCCTTCTTCAGGTTTGGCCTATCATCATCTCGCGCCCTAATCAGGATTACCATATTATCATCTCAGGTATGGCCTATCTTCATCTCGCGCTCTCATCAGGTTTGGACTTCCATCATATCGAGCCCTCATCAGGTTTGGACTTCCATCATCTCGAGCCTTCATCAGGTTTGGCCTACCATCATCTCGTGCCCTTTTCAGATTTGGCCAATCATCATCTCGCGCCCTCATGAGGTTTGGCCTATCATTATCTCGTGCCCTCATCAGATTTGGTGTACCCTAATCTCACGCCATCATAAGTTTTGTCTTCCATCATCTCGCGTCCTCATCAGGTATAGCATACCATCATCTAGCACCCTCATCAGATTTGGCGTACCCTTATCTTGCGCCCTCATCAGGTTTAGCTTACCATCATCTCGTGCCCTCATCAGGTTTTGTCTGCCATCATCTCGTGCCCTCATCAGGTTTGGCCTGCAATCATCTCGTGCTCTCATCAAGTTTGGCCTACCATCATCTCGCGCACCAATCAGGCTTGGCCTACCATCATCTTGCGCCATCATTAGGTTTGGCCTATCATCATCTCGCGCCCTCATCAGGTCTGGCCTAACACCATCTCAGGTTTGGCCTACCATTATTTCGCGCCCTCATCAGGTTTGACCTACCATCATCTCGCACCCTCTTCAGGATTGGCCTAATATCATCTCGCGCCCTCATCAGGTGTGGCCTATTATTACCTCGCGCCCTCACCAGGATTTGCCTATCATCATCTCGTGCCCTTATCAGGTTTGGCCTTCCATCATTTCGTGGCCTCATCAGGTTTGATCTTCCATCATTTCACGGCCTCATCAGGTTTGGCCTGCCATCATCTCACGCCCTCCTCAAGTTTGGCCTACCATCATCTCGTGCCATCATTAGGTTTGGCCTATCATGATATCGCACCCTCATCAGGTTTGCCCTACCATCATCTCGCTCCCTCTTCAGATTTTGCCTATCATCATCTCGTGCCCTCATCAGGTGTGGCCTATCTTCACTTCGCGCACTCATCAGGATTCTCCTATCATCACCTCGTGCCCTTATCAGGATTGGCCTAACATCATCTCACGCCCTCATCATGTTTGGCCTTCCATCATCTCGCGGACTCATCAGGTTTGGCCTTCCATCATCTCGCGGCCTCATCAGGTTTGGCATATCATAATCTAGAACCCTCATCAGGTATGGCCTACCATCATCTCAGGTTTGGCGTATCATTATTGTGCCCCATCAAGTTTGATTTATCATCATCTCACACATTCATCAGATTTGGCCTATCATCATCTCGCGACCTCATCAGTTTGGCTTATTATCATTTTCCTCCTCATAAGGTTTGGCCTATCAACATCTCGCGCCCTTATCAGGTTTGGCCTAACATCATCTCACGCCCACATCATGATTGGCCTACCATCATCTCGTGCCCTCATCAGGTTTGGTCTATCAACATCTCGCGCCCTTATCAGGTATGGCCTATCATCATCTCGCGCCCTCATCAGGTTTAGCCTCTTATCATCTCAGGTATGGCCTATCTTCATCTCGATCCCTCATCAGATTTGGCCTACCATCATCTCGCGCCCTCATCAGGTTTGGCCAATCATCATCTCTTGCCCTCATCATGCTTGGCCTATCATCTCGCGCCCTTATCAGGTTTGGCCTAACATCTCGTGCCCTCTTCAGGTTTGTCCTACCATCATCTCGCGCCCTCATCAGGTGTGGCCAATCATCATCTCGAGCCATCACCATATTTGGCCTATCATCATTTCGTGCCCTCATCAGAATTTGCCTATCATCATCTTGTGCCCGTATCAGGATTGGCCTAATATCATGTCACGCCCTCATCAGGTTTGGCCTTCTATCATCTTGCAGCCTCATCAGTTTTGGCCTTCCATCATCTCGAGCCCTCATCAGATTTGGCCTACCATCATCTCGCGCCCTCATCAGATTTGGCCTACCATCATCTCGCGCCCTCATCAGGTTTGGCATACCATCATCTTGCGTCCTCTTCAGGTTTGGCGTACCATCATCTCGCGCCCTCATCAGATTTAGTGTACCCTTAACTTGCGCCCTCATCAGGTTTAGCCTACCATCATCTCGCGCTCTCATCAGGTTTGGCCTATCATCATGTTAAGCCCTCATCAGGTTTGGCATACCATCATCTCGCGCTCTCATCAGGTTTGGCCTATCATCATGTTAAGCCCTCATCAGGTTTGGCATACCATCATCTCGCGCCCTTATCAGGTTTGGCCAATCATCATCTCGCACCCTAATCAGGTTTGGCCTAACATCTCCCGCCCTTATTAGGTTTGGCCTAACATCATTTTGCGGCCTTTTCAGGTTGGGCCTTTCATCATCTCGCGCCCTCATCAGATTTAGCCTATTATCATCTCAGGTATGGCCTATCTTCATCTCGCTCTCTCATCAGGTTTGGGCTATAATCATCTCGCACCCTCATCAGGTTTGGCTTACCATAATCTCGATCCCTCAACAGATTTGACCTACCATCATCTCGCGCCCTCATTAGGTTTGGCCAATCATCATCTCGCGCCCTCATCACGTTTGGCCTATCATCTCGCGCCCTCTTCAGGTTTGGCCTACCATCATCTCTCGCCCTCAACAGATTTGGCCTAACATTATCTCGTGCCCTCATCAGATTTGGCGTAGCTTTATCTTGCGCCCTCATCAGGTATGGCCTAACATCATCTCAAGTACTCATCATGTTGGGCATTCCATCATCTCGCACCCTCATCAGGTTTGGCCTATCATTATATCGCGCCCTCATCAGATATGGCGTGCCCTTATCTCACGCCCTCATCAGGTTTGGCCAATCATCATCTCGCGCCCTCATTAGATTTGGCGTGCCCTTATCTCGCGCCCTCATCAGGTTTGGCCTATCATCATCTCGCGCCCTCATCAGTTATGGCCTAACATCTTCTCACGTACTCATGAGGTTGGGCATTCCATCATCTCGCAACCTCATCAGGTTTGGCCCACCATTATATCGCGCCCTCATCAGATTTATCGTACCCTTATCTCGCGCCCTCATCAGGTTTGGCCTATCATCATCTCGCGCCCTCATATGATTTGGCGTACCCTTATCTCGCGCCCTCATCAGGATTGTCCTATCATCTCACGTCCTCATCAGGTTTGGCATACCATCATCTCGCGCCCTCTTCAGGTTTGGCCTACCATCTACTAGTGCCCTCATCAGGTTTGGCCTACCATCATCTCGAGCCCTCATCAGGTTTGGCCTACCATCATCTCGCGCCCTGAACAGGTTTGGCCAATCATCATCTCGCGCCCTCATCAGGTTTGGAGAATCATCTCGCACCGTTATAAGATTTGGCGTAGCTTTATCTCGCGCCCTCATCAGGTTTGGCCTAACATCATCTCACGCACTCATCAGATTTGGCGTACCCTTATCTCGCGCCCTCATCAGTTTTGGCCTATCATCATCTCACACCTTTAAAAGTTTTGGCGTACCATTATCTCGCGCACTCTTCAGGTTTGGCCTACCATCAACTTTTGCCCTCATCAGATTTGGCGTACCTTTATCTCGCGCCATCATCAGATTTGGCGTACCCTTATATCGCACCCTCATCAGGGTTGGCCTATCATCATCTCGCGCTCTCATCTGATTTGGCGTTCTCTTATCTCGCGCCCTCATCAGTTTTGGCCTATCATCATCTCACGCCTTCATCAGTTTTGGCGTACCATCATCTCGCGCCCTCTTCAGGTTTGGCCTACCATCTACTTGTGCTCTCATCAGATTTAGCGTACCTTTATCTCGCGCCCTCATCAGGTTTGGCCTACCATCATCTCGAGCCCTCATCAGGTTTGGCCTACCATCATCTCGCGCCCTTATCACGTTTGGCCAATCATTTCAGGCCCTTATAAGTTTTGGTATAGCTTTATCTTGCGCCATCATCAGGTTTGGCCTAACATCATCTTTCATACTCATCAGGTTGGGCATTCCTTCATCTCTTGCCCTCATCAGGTTTGGCCTAGCATTATATCGTGCCCTCATCAGGTTTGGCCTATCATCATCTCGCGGACTCATCAGGTTTGGCCTAACATCATCTCACGCCCTCATCAGGATTGGTCTACCATCCTTTCTCACCCTCCTCAAGTTTGGCCTACCATCATCTTGCACTCACATCAGACTTGGTCTACCATCATATCGCGCCCTGATCAGTTTTGGCCTACCATCATCTCGCACCCTCATCAGGTTTGGCTTATTATCATTTCCCGCCCTCATCAGGTTTGGACTATGAAAATTTCGCGCCCTCATCAGGTTTGGCCAAACATCATCTCAAGCCCTCATCATGATTGGTCTACCATCATCTCGAGCCTTAATAATGTTTGGCCTACCATCATCTCGCGCCTTCTTCAGGTTGCGCCTCTCATCATCTCGCACCCTCACCAGGTTTGGCCCAGCATCATCTTGTGCCTTCATCAGGTTTGGACAATCATCATCTCGCGCCCTCATCAGGTTTGGCCTATCATCATCTCGATCCCTCATCAGATTGGGCCTACCATCATCTCGCGCCCTCATCACGTTTGACCTATCATCTCGCGACAATTTCATGATTGGTAACTTTATTACGCGCCCTCATCAGGTTTCACCTAACATCATCTCAAATACTCATCATGTTGGGCATTCCATCATATCGCACCATCATCAGGTTGCACCCACCATTATATCGCGCCCTCATCAGATTTGGCGTACCCTTATTTCGCACCCTCTTTAGATTTGGCCTATCATCATCTCGCGCTCTCATCAGATTTGGCGTAACCTTATCTCGCGCCCTCATCAGTTTTGGCCTATCATCATCTCACGCCCTCATCAGGTTTGGCGTACCATCATCTCGCGCCCTCTTCAGGTTTGGCCTACCATCTACAAGTGCCCTCATCAGAATTGGCATACCTTTAACTCGCGCCCTCATTAGGTTTGGCCTACCATCATCTCGAGCCCTCATCAGGTTTAGCCTACCATCATCTCGCGCCCTTATCCGGTTTGGCCAATCATCATCTCGCACCCTCATCAGGTTTGGACAATCATCTCGCGCCCTTATCAGATTTGGCGTAGCTTTATCTCGCGCCCTCATCAGGTTTGGCCTAACATCATCTCTCGTACTCATCAGGTTGGGCCTAACATCATCTCTCGTACTCATCTCGCGCCAGCATCAGGTTTGGCCTAGCATTATATCGCGCCGTCTTCAGGTTTGGCCTACCATTATTTCACGCCGTCATCAGGTTATGCCTACCGTCATCTCACGCCCTCATCAGGATTGGTCTAACATCCTTTCTCACCCTCAAGTTTGGCCTACCATCATCTTGCACTTACACCAGTTTTGGCCTACCATCATCTCGCACCCTCATCAGGTTTGGCCTATCATCATCTCAGGTTTTGCGTATCATTCTTGTGCCCCATCAGGTTTAATTTATCATCATCTAGCACCTTCATCAGAATTGGACTATCAACATCTCGCGACCTCATCAGGTTTGGCTTATTATCATTTCCCATTCTCATCAGGTTTGGACTATCAACATCTCGTGCCCTCATCAGGTTTGGCCAAACATCATCTCAAGCCCTCATCATGATTGGCTTACCATCATCTCGTGCCTTCATCATGTTTGGCCTACCATCAACTCGTGACTTCTTCAGGTTGGGCCTATCATCATCTCAAGCCCTCATCAGGTTTAGCCTATTATCATCTCAGGTATGGCCTATCTTCAACTTGCGCTCTCATCAGCTTTGGCCTATCATCATCTCGCACCCTCATCAGGATTGGTCTACCATCCTTTCTCACCCTCCTCAAGTTTGGCCTACCATCATATTGCTCTCACATCAAATTTGGCCTACCATCATCTCGCGCCCTCATCAGGTTTGGCATACCATCATCTCGCGCCCTTATAAGGTTTGGACAATAATTTTGCGCCCTTATCAGATTTGGTGTAGCTTTATCTCGCGCCCTTAACAGGTTTGGCCTAACTTCATCTCTCGTACTCATCAGGTTGGGCATTACATCATCTCGCGCACTCATCAGGTTTGGCCTATCATCATCTCGTGCCCTCTTCAGGTTTGGCCTTCCATCATTTTGCGCCCTCATCAGGTTTGGCCTACCATCATCTCGCACCCTCTTCAGGTTTGGCCTATCATCATCTCGCGCCCTCATCAGGTGTGGCCTATCATCACCTCGTGCCTTCATCAGGATTTGCCTATTATCACCTTGTGCCCTTATCAGGCTTGGCCTAACATCATCTCACGCCCTCATCAGGTTTGACCTTCCATCATCTCGCGGCCTCATCAGGTTTGGCCTATCTTAATCTCGAACCCTCATCAGGTTTGGCCTACCATCATCTCAGGCCCTCATGAGGTTTGGCCAATCATCATCTTGTACCCTCAGCAGGTTTGGCCTATCATCATCTCGCGCCCTCATCAGGATTGGTCTAACATAATATCACGCCCTCATCAGGTTTGGCCCTCCATCATCTCGCGCCCTCATCAGGATTGGTCTACCATCCTTTCTCACTCTCCTCACGTTTGGCCTACAATCATATTGCTCTCACATCAGATTTGGCCTACCATCATATCGCGCCCTGATCAGTTTTGGCCTACCGTCATCTCGCACCCTCATCAGGTTTGGCCTATCATCATCATTCCAGGTTTTGCATATTATTCTTGTGCCCCATCAGGTTTGATTTATCATCATATCGCACCTTCATCAGATTTGGCCTATCATCATCTCGCGACCTCATCAGGTTTGGCTTATTATCATTTCCCGTCCTCATCAGGTTTGGCCTATCAACATCTCACGCCCTCATCGGGTTTGGCCTAACATCTTCTCACGCCCTCATCATAATTGGCCTACCATCATCTCGTGCCCTCATCATGTTTGGCCTACCAACATCTCGCGCCTTCTTCAGGTTGAGCCTATCATCATCTCGCACCCTCATCAGGTGTGGCATATCATCACCTAGCGCCCTCATCAGGATTTGCATATCGTCATCTCGTGCCCTTATCAGGATTGGCCTAACATCATCTCGTGCCCTCATCAGGTTTGGCCTTCCATCATCTCAAGCCCTCATCAGATTTAGCCTAACATCATCTCACGCCCTCATCAGGTTTGGCCTTCCATCATCTCATGCCCTCATCAGGTTTGGCATATGATCATCTTGCGTCCTCTTCAGTTTTGGCCTACCATCATCTCGCGCCCTCATCAGATTTGGCATACCCTTATCTTGCGCCCTCATCAGGTTTAGCCTACCATCATCTCGCGCCCTCATCAGGTTTGACCTTTCATCATCTCGAGCCCTCATCAGGTTTGGCATACCATTATCTCGCGCCCTTATCAGGTTTGACCAATCATCATCTCGCGCCCTCATCAGGTTTGGCCTATCATCTCACGCCCTTATCAGGTTTGACCTAACATCATCTCACACCCTCTTCAGATTGGGCCTATCATCATCTAGCGACCTCATCAGGTTTAGCCTATTATCATCTCAGGTATGGCCTATCTTCATCTTGCTCTCTCATCAGGTTTGGCCTATCATCATCTCGCACCCTCACCAGGTTTGGCTTACCATCATCTCATGCCTTCTTCAGGTTTGGACTATCATCATCTCACGCTCTCATCAGGTTTGGACTATCATCTTGCGCCCTCTTCAGGTTTGGCCTACCATCATCTTGTGCCCTCATCAGATTTGGCCTACCATCATCTCGTGCCCTCATCAGATTTGGCGTAGCTTTATCTCGCGCCCTCATCAGGTATGGCCTAACATCATCTCACGTACTCATCATGCTGGGAATTTCATCATCTCGCACCCTTATCAGGTTTGGCCTACCATTATATCGCGCCCTCATCAGATTTGGCGTACCCTTATCTCGCGGCCTGATCAGGTTTGGGCTATCATCATCTCGTGACCTCATCAGATTTGGCATGCCCTTATCTCACGCCGTCATCAGGTTAGACCTATCATCATCTTGCGCCCTCATAAGGTTTGGCCTAACATCTCACGTACTCATCAGGTTGGGCGCTCCATCCTCTCTCGCAACCTCATCAGGTTTGGTCCACCAGTGTATCGCGCCCTCATCAGATTTGGTGTACCTTCATCTCGCGCCTTCATCAGATTTGGCCCATCATCATCTCGCGCCCTCATAAGATTTGGCGTACCCTTATCTCGTACCCTAATCAGGTTTGGCCTATCATCATCTCACGCCCTCATCTGGTTTGGAGTACGATCATCTCAAGCCCTCTTCAGGTTTGGCCTACCATCTACTAGTGCCCTCATCAGGTTTGGCCTACCATCAGCTCACGCCCTGATCAGGTTTGGCCAGTCATCATCTCGCGCCCTCATAAGATTTGGCGTACCTTTATCTCGCGCCCCCATCAGGTTTGGTCTACCATCAACTCGAGACCTCATCAGGTTTGGCCTACCATCATCTCGCGCCCTGATCAGATTTGGCCTACCATCATCTCGCGCCCTCATCAGTTATGGCCTAACATCATCTCACGTACTCATGAGGTTGGGCATTTCATCATCTCGCAAACTCATCAGGTTTGGTCCACCATTACATCGCGCCCTCATCAGATTTATCGTACCCTTATCTCGTGCCCTCATCAGGTATGGCCTATCATCATCTTGCGCCCTCATCAGGTGTGGCCAATCATCATCTCGAGCCATCACCATATTTGGCCTATCATCATTTCGTGCCCTCATCAGTATTTGCCTATCATCATTTTGTGCCCGTATCAGGATTGGCCTAATATCATGTCACGCCCTCATCAGGTTTGGCCTTCCATCATCTTGCAGCCTCATCAGTTTTGGCCTTCCATCATCTCGAGCCCTCATCAGATTTGGCCTACCATCATCTCGCGCCCTCATCAGGTTTGGCCTACCATCATCTCGCGCCCTCATCAGGTTTGGCATACCATCATCTTGCGTCCTCTTCAGGTTTGGCGTACCATCATCTCGTGCCCTCATCAGATTTAATGTACCCTTAACTTGCGCCCTCATCAGGTTTAGCCTACCATCATCTCGCGCCCTCATCAGGTTTGGCCTATCATCATCTTAAGCCCTCATCAGGTTTGGCATACCATCATCTCGCGCCCTTATCAGGTTTGGCCAATCATCATCTCGCACCCTAATCAGGTTTGGCCTATCATCTCGCGGTATTATTAGGTTTGGCCTAACACCATTTCGCGCCCTTTTCAGGTTGGGCCTTTCATCATCTCGCGCCCTCATCAGATTTAGCCTATTATCATCTCAGGTATGGCCTATCTTCATCTTGCTCTCTCATCGGGTTTGGCCTATCATCATCTCGCACCCTCACCAGGTTTGGCTTCCCTTAATCTCGATCTCTCAACAGATTTGACCTACCATCATCTCGCCCCCTCATTAGGTTTGGCCAATCATCATCTCGCACCCTCATCACGTTTGGCCTATCATCTCGCGCCCTTTTCAGGTTTGGCCTACCATCATCTCGCGCCTTCAACAGATTTGGCCTAACATCATCTCGTGCCCTCATCAGATTTGGCGTAGATTTATCTTGCGCCCTCATCAGGTATGGCCTAACATCATCTCAAGTACTCATCATGTTGGGCATTCCATCATCTCGCACCCTCATCAGGTTTGGCGTGCCCTTATCTCGCGTCCTCTTCAGGTTTGGCCTACCATCATCTCGCGCCCTCATCAGTTATGGCCTAACATCAGGTTTGGCGTGCCCTTATCTCACGTACTCATGAGGTTGGGCATTTCATCATCTCGCAAACTCATCAGGTTTGGCCCACCATTACATCACGCCATCATCAGATTTATCGTACCCTTATCTCGCGCCCTCATCAGGTATGGCCTATCATCATCTCGCGCCCTCATAAGATTTGGCGTACCCTTATCTCGCGCCCTCATCAGGTTTGTCCTATCATCATTTCACACCCTCATCAGGTTTGGCATACCATCATCTCGCGCCTTCTTCAGGTTTGGCCTACCATCTACTAGTGCCCTCATCAGTTTGGCCTACCATCATCTCGCGCCCTGAACAGGTTTGGCCAATCATCATCTCGTGCCCTCATCAGGTTTAGCCAATCACCTCGCGCACTTATCAGATTTGGCATAGCTTTATCTCGCGCCCTTATCAGGTTTGGCCTAACATCATCTCTCATACTCATCAGGTTGGGCATTCTATCATCTCTCGCCCTCATCAGGTTTGGCCTACCATTATATCGCGCCCTCATCAGGTTTGGCCTATCATCATCTCACACCCTCATCAGGTTTGGCCAATCATCATCTCACGCCATCATCAGGTTTGGCATACCTTCATCTCGTGCTCTCATAATGTTTGCCCTATCATCATCAGGTTTTGTCTGCCATCATCTCGTGCCCTCATCAGGTTTGGCCGCCATCATCTCGCACCCTCATCAATTTTGGCCTACCATCATCTGGCGCACCAATCAGGCTTGGCCTACCATCATCTTGCGCCATCATTAGGTTTGGCCTATCATCATCTCACGCCCTCATCAGGTCTGGCCTACCATCATCTCAGGTTTGGCCTACCATTATTTCGTGCCCTCATCAGGTTCGGCCTACCATCATCTCGTGCCCTCTTCAGGTTTGGCCTATCATCATCTCGCGCCCTCATCAGGTGTGGCCTATTATCACCTCGCGCCCTCATCAGGATTTACATATCATCAACTCGTGCCCTTATCAAGATTGGCCTAACATCATCTCACACCCTCATCAGGTTTGGCCTTCCATCATCTCGCGGCCTCATCAGGTTTGGCCTTCCATCATATTGCGGCCTCATCAGGTTTGGCCTGCCATCAGCTCATGCTCTCATCAAGTTTGGCCTACCATCATCTGGCGCACCAATCAGGCTTGGCCTACCATCATCTCGTGCCATCATTAGGTTTGTCCTATTATCATATTGCGCCCTCATCAGGTCTGGCCTATCATCACCTCGCACCCTCATCATGATTTGCCTATCATCATCTCGTGTCCTTATCAGGATTGGCCTAACATCATCTCATGCCCTCATCAGGTTTGACCTATTATTATCTCTTGCCCTTATCAGGTTTGGCCTAACATCATCTCTCATACTCATCAGGTTGGGCATTCCATCATCTCGCGCCCTCATCAGGTTTGGCCTACCATTATATCGCGCCCTCATCAGGTTTGGCCAATCTTCATCTCATGCCATCATCAGGTTTGGCATACCTTCATCTCATGCTTTCATCATGTTTGCGCTATCATCATCTTGTACCCTCATCAGGCTTGGCCTACCATCATCTCGCGCCATCATTAGGTTTGGCCTATCATCATCTCACGCCCTCATCAGGTCTGGCCTACCATCATCTCAGGTTTGGCCTACCATCATTTCGCGCCCTCATCAGGTTTGGCCTACCATCATCTTAAGCCCTCTTCAGGTTTGGCCTATCATCATTTCTTGCCCTCATCAGGTGTGGCCTATTATCACCTCGCGCCTTCATCAGGATTTCCCTATCATAATCTCGTGCCCTTATCAGGATTGGCCTAACATCATCTCACGCCCTCATCAGGTTTGGCCTTCCATCATCTCGCTGCCTCATCAGGTTTTGCCTTCCATCATCTTGAGGCCTCATCAGGTTTGGCCAGCCATCAGCTCACGCCCTCATCAAGTTTGGCCTACCAGCATCTCGCGCCCTCATCAGGTTTGGCCTATCATCATCTCGATCCCTCATCAGATTTGGCCTACCATCATCTCGCGCCCTCATCAGGTTTGGCCATTCATCATCTCGTGCCCTCAACACGTTTGGCCTATCATCTCGTGCCCTTATCAGGTTTGGCCTACAATCATCTCGCACCCTCTTCAGGTTTGTCCTATCATCATCTCGCTCCCTCATCAGATTTGGCGTACCCTTATCTGGTTTGGCCTATCATCATCTCACGCCCTCATCAGGTTTGGCCTTTCATCTCCTCGCGCCCTCATCAGGTTTGGCATACCATCATCTCGCGCACTCTTCAGGTTTGGCCTAACATCATCTCGCGTCCTCATCAGACTTGGCGTACCCTTATCTCTCGCCTTCATCAGGTTTGGCCTACCATCAACTCGCGCGCTCATCAGGTTTGTCCTATCATCATCTCGTGCCCTCATTAGGTTTGGCTTACCATCATCTGGCACCCTCATCAGGTTTGGCCAATCATCATCTCGAGCCCTCATCAGGTTTGGCCTACCATCATCTCGCGCCCTTATCAGGTTTGGCCAATCATCATCTCGCACCCTCATCAGGTTTGGCTAATCATCATCTCGTGTCCTCATCACGTTTGGCCTATCATCTCGCGCCCTTATCAGTTTTGGCCTACCATCATCTCGCGCCCTCTTCAGGTTTGTCCTACCATCATTTCTCGCCCTCATCAGATTTGTCGTAGCTTTATCCCGTGCCATTATCAGGTTTGGCCTAACATCATCTCACATACTTATCAGGTTGGGTATTCCATCATCTCTCACCTTCATCAGGTTTGGCCTACCATTATATCGCGCCCTCATCAGGTTTGGCCTAACATCATCTCGCGCCTTTATCAAGTTTGGCCAATCATCATCTCATGCCCTCATCAGATTTGGCCTACCATCATCTCGCGCCCTCATCAGGTTTGGCCAATCATCATCTCGCGCCCTCATCACGCTTGGCCTATCATCTCGCGCCCTTATCAGGTTTGGCCTACCATCATCTCGCGCCCTCTTCAGGTTTGTCCTACCATCATCTCGCGCCCTCATCAGGTGTGGCCAATCATCATCTCGAGCCATCAACATATTTGGCCTATCATCATTTCGCGCCCTCATCAGGAATTGCCTATCATCAACTAGTGCCCTTATCATGATTGGCCTAACATCATCTTACGCCCTCATCAGGTTTGGCCTTCCATCATCTCGAGCCCTCATCAGATTTGGCCTACCACCATATCGTGCCCTCATCAGGTTTGGCCAATCATCTCGCGCCCTTATAAGATTTGGCATAGCTTTATCTCGCGCCCTTATCAGGTTTGGCCTAGCATCATCTCTCGTACTCATCAGATTGGGCATTCCATCATCTCGCGCCCTCATCAGGTTTGGCCTATCATTATCTAGAGCCCTCATCAGGTATGGCCTATCATAATCTCACACCCTCATCAGGTTTGGCCAATCATCATCTCACGCAATCATCAGGTTTGGCATACCTTCATCTCTTGCTCTCATCATGTTTGCCCTATCATCATCTTGTACCCTCATCAGGTTTTGTCTGCCATCATCTCGTGCCCTCATCAGGTTTCACCTGCCATCATCTCGCACCCTCATCAAGTTTGACCTACCATCATCTGGCGCACCAATCAGGCTTGGCCTACCATCATCTCACGCCCTCATCAGGTCTGGCCTACCATCATCTGAGGTTTGGCCTACAATCCTTTCACGCCCTCATCAGGTTTGGCCTACCATCATCTCGCGCCCTCTTCAGGTTTGGCCTATCATCTCGTGCCCTCATCAGGTGTGGCCTATTATCACCTCGCGCCCTCATCAGGATTTGCCTACCATCGTCTAGCACCATCATTAGGTTTGGCCTATCATCATCTCACGCCCTCACCAGGTCTGGCCTACCATCATCTCAGGTTTGTCCTACCATCATTTCGCGCCCTCATCAGGTTTGGCCTACCATCATCTCGCGCCCTCTTCAGGTTTGGCCTATCATCATCTCGCGCCCTCATCAGGTGTGGCCTATTATCACCTCTCGCCCTCATCAGGATTTGCGGATAATCATCTCGTGCCCTTATCAAGATTGGCCTAACATCATCTCACGCCCTCATCAGGTTTGGCCTTCCATCATTTCGCGGCCTCATCAGGTTTGGCCTTCCATCATATTGCGGCCTCATCAGGTTTGGCCTGCCATCAGCTCATGCCCTCATCAAGTTTGGCCTACCATCATCTGGCGCACCAATCAGGCTTGGCCAACCATCATCTTGTGCCATCATTAGGTTTGGCCTATCATCATATCGTGCCCCCATCAGGTCTGGCCTATCATCACCTCGCACGCTCATCATGATTTGCCTATCATCATCTCGTGCCCTTATCAGGATTGGCCTAACATCATCTCACGCCCTCATCAGGTTTGACCTATTATCATCTCACGCCCTCAACAGGTCTGGCCTACCATCATCTCAGGTTTGGCCTACCATCATTTCGCGCCCTCATCAGGTTAGGCCTACCATCATCTCGTGCCCTCTTCAGGTTTGGCCTATCATCATTTATTGCCCTCATCAGGTGTGGCCTATTATCACCTCGCGCCTTCATCAGGATTTCCCTATCATCATCTCGTGCCCTTATCAGGATTGGCCTAACATCATCTCACGCCCTCATCAGGTTTGGCCTTCCATCATCTCGCGGCCTCATCAGGTTTTGCCTTCCATCATCTTGCGGCCTCATCAGGTTTGGCCAGCCATCAGCTCACGCCCTCATCAATTTTGGCCTACCATCATCTCGCACCCTCATCATGTTTGGCCTATCATCATCTCGATCCCTCATCAGATTTGGCCTACCATTTGGCCATCAGGTTTGGCCAATCATCATCTTGTGCCCTCATCATGTTTGGCCTATCATCTCGTGCCCTTATCAGGTTTGGCATACCATCATCTCGCGCACTCTTCAGGTTTGGCCTAACATCATCTCGTGTCCTCATCAGACTTGGCATACCCTTATCTCTCGCCCTCATCAGGTTTGGCCTACCATCAACTCGCGTCCTCATCAGGTTTGGCCTATCATCATCTCGTGCCCTGATTAGGTTTGGCTTAACATCATCTGGCACCCTCATCAGGTTTGGCCAATCATCATCTCGAGCCCTCATCAAATTTGGCCTATCATCATTTCACGCTCTCAGCAGGTTTGGCCTGTCATCATCTCACGCACTCATCAGGCTTGGCCTGTCATCATCTCGAGCCCTCATCAAATTTGGCGTACCATCATCTTGCGCCCTCATCAGGTTTGGCCAATCATCATCTCGCGCTCTCTTCAGGTTTGGTGTACCATCATCTTCCGTCCTTTTCAGGTTTGGCCTACCATCATCTCGCGCCCTCATCAGATTTGGCGTACCCTCATCTCGCGCCCTCATCAGGTTTGGCCGCCATCATCTCGCACCCTCATCAATTTTGGCCTACCATCATCTGGCGCACCAAGCAGGCCTGGCCTACCATCATCTCGCGCCATCATTAGGTTTGGCCTATCATCATCTCATGCCCTCATCAGGTCTGGCCTACCATCATCTCAGGTTTGGCCTACCATCATTTCGTGCCCTCATCAGGTTTGGCCTACCATCATCTCACGCCCTCTTCAGGTTTGGCCTATCATCATCTCGCGCCCTCATCAGGTGTGGCCTATTATCACCTCTCGCCCTCATCAGGATTTGCGTATCATCATCTCGTGCCCTTATCAGGATTGGCCTAACATCATCTCACGCCCTCATCAGGTTTGGCCTTCCATCATCTCGCGGCCTCATCAGGTTTGGCCTTCCATCATCTTGCGGCCTCATCACGTTTGGCCTGCCATCAGCTCATGCCCTCATCAAGTTTGGCCTACCATCATCTGTCATACCAATCAGGCTTGGCCTACCATCATCTTGTGCCATCATTAGGTTTGGCCTATCATCATACTGCGCCCTCATCAGGTCTGGCCTATCATCACCTCGCACCCTCATCAGGACTTGCCTATCATCATCTCGTGCCCTTATCAGGATTGGCCTAACATCATCTCACGCCCTCATCAGGTTTGACCTATTATCATCTCTTGCCCTTATAAGGTTTGGCCTAACATCATCTCTCGTACTCATCAGGTTGGACATTCCATCATCTCGCGCCCTCATCAGGCTTGACCTACCATTATATCGCACCCTCATCAGGTTTGGCCAATCTTCATCTCACGCCATCATCAGGTTTGGCATACCTTCATCTCGTGCTCTCATCATGTTTGCCCTATCATCATCTTGTACCCTCATCAGGCTTGGCCTACCATCATCTCACGCCATCATTAGGTTTGGCCTATCATCATCTCACGCCCTCAACAGGTCTGGCCTACCATCATCTCAGGTTTGGCCTACCATCATTTCGCGCCCTCATCAGGTTTGGCCTACCATCATCTCGCGCCCTCTTCAGGTTTGGTCTATCATCATTTCGTGCCCTCATCAGGTGTGGCCTATTATCACCTCGCGCCTTCATCAGGATTTCCCTATCATCATCTCGTGCCCTTATCAGAATTGGCCTAACATCATCTCACGCCCTCATCAGGTTTGGCCTTCCATCATCTCGCGGCCTCATCAGGTTTTGCCTTCCATCATCTTGCGGCCTCATCAGGTTTGGCCAGCCATCAGCTCACGCCCTCATCAATTCTGGCCTACCATCATCTCGCACCCTCATCATGTTTGGCCTATCATCATCTCGATCCCTCATCAGATTTGGCCTACCATTTGGCCATCAGGTTTGGCCAATCATCATCTTGTGCCCTCATCACGTTTGGCCTATCATCTCGTGCCCTTATCAGGTTTGGTCTACCATCATCTCGCGCCCTCTTCAGGTTTGTCCTATCATCATCTCGCTCCCTCATCAGATTTGGCGTACCCTTATCTGGTTTGGCATACCATCATCTCGCGCACTCTTCAGGTTTTACCTAACATCATCTCGCGTCCTCATCAGACTTGGCGTACCCTTATCACTCGCCCTCATCAGGTTTGGCCTACCATCAACTCGCGCCCTCATCAGGTTTGGCCTATCATCATCTCGTGCCCTCATTAGGTTTGGCTTACTATCATCTGGCACCCTCATCAGGTTTGGCCAATCATCATCTCGAGCCCTCATCAAATTTGGCCTATCATCAATTCGCGCTCTCAACAGGTTTGGCCTGTCATCATCTCACGCACTCATCAGGCTTGGCCTGTCATCATCTCGAGCCCTCATCAGATTTGGCGTACCATCATCTTGCACCCTCATCAGGTTTGGCCAATCATCATCTCGCGCTCTCTTCAGGTTTGGTGTACCATCATCTTCCGTCCTCTTCAGGTTTGGCCTACCATCATCTCGCGCCCTCATCAGATTTGGAATACCCTTATCTCGCTCCCTCATCAGGTTTGGCCTATCATCATCTCGCGCCTTCATCAGGTTTGGCCAATCATCATCTCACGCCCTCTTCAGGTTTGGCGTACCATCATCTCGCATCCTCTTCAGGTTTGGCCTACTGTCATCTCGCGCCCTCATCAGATTCGGCGTACCCTTATCTCGCGCCCTCATCAGGGTTGGCAAATCATCATCTCGCACCCTCATCAAGTTTGGACTACTATCATCTGGCGAACCAATCAGGCTTGGCCTACTATCATCTCGCACCATCATTAGGTTTGGCCTATCATCATCTGACGCCCTCATCAGGTCTGGCCTACCTTCATCTCAGGATTGGTCTACCATCATCTCGCACCCTCATCAAGTTTGGCCTACCATCATCTCGTGCCATCATTAGGTTTGGCCTATCATCATCTCGCACCCTCATCAGGTCTGACCTACCATTATCTCAGGTTTGGCCTACCATCATTTTGCGCCCTCATCAGGTTTGGCCTACCATCATCTCGCGCCCTCTTCAGGTTTGGCCTATCACCATCTCGCGCCCTCATCAGGTGTGGCCTATTATCACCTCGCGCCCTCATTAGGTTTTGCCTATCATCATCTCGTGCCCTTATCAGGATTGGCCTATCATCATATCGGACCCTCATCAGGTTTGGCCTATCATCTCGCGCCCTCATCAGATTTGGCCTACCATCATCTCGCGCCCTCATCAGATTTGGCCAATAATCATCTTGCGCCCTCTTCAGGTTTGTGTGCCATCATCTCGTGTCCTCATCGGGTTTGGCCTACCATCATCTCGCGCCCTCATCAGATTTGGCGTACCCTTATCTCGCGCCCTCATCAGGTTTGGCCTATCATCATCTTGCGCCCTCATCAGGTTTGGCCAATCATCATCTCGCGCCCTCTTCTGGTTTGTCGTACCATCATCTCGCATCCTCTTCAGGTTTGGACTACTATCATCTCGCGCTCTCATCAGTTTCGGCGTACCATTATCTCGCGCCCTCATCAGGTTTGGCCTATCATCATCTCGTGCCCTTATTAGGTTTGGCCTACCATCATTTGGCACCCTCATCAGGTTTGGCCAATCATCATCTCGAGCCCTCATCAGGTTTGGCCTACCATCATCTCGCTCCCTTATCAGGTTTGGCCTACCATCATCTCGCGCCCTCTTCAGGTTGGGCCTATCATCATCTTGCACCCTCATCAGGTTTACCCTATTATCATCTCAGGTATGGCCTATCTTCACATCGCGCTCTCATCAGGTTTGGCCTATGATCTTCCCGCACTCTCACCAGGTTTGGTCTACCATCATCTCAATCCCCCATCAGATTTGGCCTACCATCTTCTCGCGCCCTCATCAGGTTTGGCCTACCATCATCTCGCGCCCTCATCAGGTTTGGCCAATAATCATCTCGCGCCCTCTTCAGGTTTGGTGTACCATCATCTCGTGTCCTCATCAGGTTTGGCCTACCATCATCTCGCGTCCTCATCAGATTTGGCGTACCCTTATCTCGCGCCCTCATCAGGTTTGGCCTATCATCATCTTGCGCCCTCATCAGGTTTGGCCAATCATCATGTCGCGCCCTCTTCAGGTTTGGCGTACCATCATCTCGCATCCTCTTCAGGTTTGGACTACTATCATCTCATGCTCTCATCAGTTTAGGCGTACCATTATCTCGCGCCCTCATCAGGTTTGGCCTATCATCATCTCGTGCCCTCATTAGGTTTGGCCTACCATCATCTGGCACCCTCATCAGGTTTGGCCAATCATCATCTCGAGCCCTCATCAGGTTTGGCCTACCATCATCTCGCGCCCTTATCAGGTTTGGCCTACCATCATCTGGCACTCTCATCAGGTTTGGCCAATCATCATCTCGAGCCTTCATCAGGTTTGGCCTACCATCATCTCGCGCCCTTATCAGGTTTGGCCTACCATCATCTCGTGCCCTCTTCAGGTTGGGCCTATTATCATCTCGCACCCTCATCAGGTTTAGCCTATTATCATCTCGGTATGGCCTATCTTCATATCGCTCTCATCAGGTTTGGCCTATGATCTTCCCGCACCCTCACCAGGTTTGGTCTACCATCATCTCGTGCCCTTATCAGAATTGGCCTATCATCATCTCGGACCCTCATCAGGTTTGGCCTATCATCTCGCGCCCTCATCAGATTTGGCCTATCATCATCTCGGGCCCTCAGCAAGTTTGGCCAATCATCATCTTGTGCCCTCTTCAAGTATGGCCTATCATCTCGTGCCCTCATCAGGTTTGGTCTATCATCATCTCGCGCCCTCATCATGTTTGGCCTACCATGTTCTCGCACCCTCATAAGGTTTGGCCTACCATGATCTCTCACGCATATAAGGTTTGGCCTATCATCATCTCGCACCCCTATCAGCCTATGATCATCTTGGCCTATTATAACTTGGCGCCCTCATAAGGTTTGGCCTATCATCATCTTAAGTTTGGTATTTCATCATCTCGTGACCTTATCAGATTTGGCCTATAATCATTTTCCCCCTCATCAGGCTTGGCCTATCATCATCTCACGCCCTCATCAGGTTTGGCTTATCATCATCTCGCGCCCTCATCAAGTTTGCCCAATCATCATCTCACGCTCTCATAAGGTTTGGCCTATCATCATCTCAGGTTTGGCCTATCATTATCTCAGGTTTGGCCTATCATCATCCTGTGCCCTCATCAGATTTGGCCTAACATTAGGGTTGAGCGAGTATGTTCTGTCAGAGTATGCTCGGGCCGAGTTCTGAGTATTTACAGCTGCTCGGTGATAAGGTTAAATCACTCCCGTGTGCATGATTTGCAACTGTTTGACAGCTTTATTACATGTGAGGAATGTGTAATAAATAGACATTCCTCCCATGTAATAAAGCTGTCAAACAGTTGCAAAAATCATGCACACGGGAGCGATTTAACCTTATCACCGAGCAGCTGTAAAAACTCGGAGCTCGGCCCAAGCATACTCGGCGAAAGGGTTAATAGAACATACTGGCTCAACACTACCTATCATCAACTGGCGCCCTCATAAGGTTTGGCCTATCATCATCTCGTGCCCTCATCAGGTTTGGCCTATCATCATCTCGCGCCCTCATCAGTTTTGGCCTGTCATCATCTCGTGCCCTCATGAGGTTTCTTATATATGTCTTTCTGTAAAGGCATCACCTTCACAATCACAGCAATTTGAAGAGATGCTTATCTGAACCTGTCCCCTTCAACGGTCAGTGTCTGAAGACATAAAATGATATTCAGGTTTAGAATTTTGTACATTCTATTCCCGTTGTGATGTCATTAGAACTGTCTTTTTATCATGGATCCAATTTTTAACATCAACAAAAAAATAATTTAATAAAAAGTCAAAAACCCCTACCTCCTTTTATAATTATAAAACATACATTTAAAGGGATCCTTTTATTTTATCTATATTTTCTACTGCTCTATATATTAAAAGAAAAGACTCCTTTCATTCATTTTTGAACGCATTAAACTACAACTCCAATGTCAGCCCAGTAGCTACCGAGGAGGGCAGAGGGGGCTGTGGCCCCGGACCCAGCGCACTGTGGGGGCCCACCCGGATCTACGCTATTGTAACTGTATCGTCGTGTGCAGCACGCCTTTACAGTTACACTCAGGGCAGAGCAGGCAGACTGGATGTCCCTGCACTCCCCGGCGGCCGCTATGCGGCCCTTGAGCAGGAGGAGGGGGGGCCCGGTGCCAGCATCAGGCCCCCCGCCCATCACTGCAAGCTCAATGATGAGAGAGGGAGTGCGACGCTCCCTCTCTCATCAGTCCCTCTCTGAGTCTGACGTCAGTGACATCATCACTTGGTGCCCGGCCCGCTGTGCTGAGATGTGTGAGTTCACTCGGAGCAGCGGGGGAACGTGGAGGAGAGGTGAGTATTGTGTTTATTTATTCCTCCTATGGGGGAGATTATACTACAGACTCTGTCTTTGGGGGGAGATTATACTACAGACCCTGTCTATGGGGGGGGATTATACTATAGAGGACTATCTGGTGCATTATACTATATGGAGGCTATTTATACAGTGTGGGGATTACAGTTAGGGTCATACAGTGTGTGAGATAATGTGGGGTCTTTGCACAGTGTGGGGCCATCATAGAGTGTGGGAGATAATGTGGGGTCTTTGTACAGTGTGGGAGCCATCCGTTTGGAGGCTACTAAGGGGTTGTATACTGTGTGGGGGGTACTATACGATGAGGGGGAATTATACTATGTATAGGAGAGGATCATATTCTGTAGAGGGGAGCTGTACATTGGGGGAGACTCAGGACATTATTAAATGTTAAATGGGCACTTATCGTTATAAGGGAACTCAGGTTATTATGACTGTCAAAGGGGCACACAGATAGCACTATTACTTTCTAGGGGGCACAATATGGGCAATGTTTTTCTAGGGCACTTACACACAGCATTATTATATTCTAGAGGTTTGTTTTACCATCTAGAGAGCACACAGTACCACACAGAAGGTGCAGTAATAGGGACACATACAGCAACAGAGGCTCATTATTGGGGTATTAGCAGGATGAGGCGTTTGTGCAGGTTGGGAATAGATGTGGATGGTGCCTGAAATGTAAGGAGTCAAATGTGTCTTTGTTGTGATCTCTGCAGACCTGAGACTCTGAGTCCCGGATGGAGAAGTCGTTGTGTCGGTCTGGGCCAGATGGAAAAGACGGGAAAAGTGAACAATTTAATCAGAAAGAACGTCAGCTGTAAGGTACTATATATAACTGTGCTTTGATCTCTTATATGTTCTGCAGGACTGATGTCACCATATGGTGGTAATATCAGTGCTGGTCTTTGTATAGAGATTATTTTTAGTAACCGTTCGGTCATGTTCTGAGGTTCTCCTACATCCACTATCTGGATGCGCGCGCCACCATAGTTATAGTCAGGGTTACCTGGTTAGGGGCCCACTCAGAAGTTTCGCCCCCCAGAACCAAAACCCTAGTTACGCCTCTGTGTCAACCCCTATACTTCCATTTCTGACCGCATTAAACTACAACTCCAATGTCAGACCCTAATTCAATGGGAACAAAAGAGCTGATAATAGAGAATGATAATAATATAATTTGTCCACGTAAATGGCAAAACTACCCAAAAATGGAGCCACATAAAAATGTCCCAACTTAACCTCCCAACAAACATGTTTTATTACACTGTCATCTTCCTATTATATTTGTCCTGTAGGAGTGATTCCTCTCCCAGAAATATAGCAGCTAATTGCTAGGTTTTTTGCCGCTATACCCGTTAAGATCTACCGATCATCAGCAACTCCTCATTTAAGGAAGGGGTTGTCCTGAAAATGTCTTATTACAGAGTGTTCCCGATAAATCCTTTGGATACGCTATAAGTATACCAAAGCTTAAAAATAAAGAGCTACCTACCTGGACTCGTCCCCTTTCAGCTGTCAAGTTCTAGTGACACGAGATGGCTCCGGTGCAGAACTTTATACATTCTGCTTCAATTGTGATGTCTATGATGTCATGTGCCCTGTGTCTAAAACACAAAATGATTCAGGTTTAGAAATTTGTACATTCTATTCTAATTGTGATGTCATGGAATGTCGATTATGTAACGTGTGCCGTGATGTCATCAGAACTGTCACTGTTTATTTTTTATGTATCCAAATTTTAACATTAACAAGAAATTAATTTAATAAAAATACATACCCCCCTACGTTGTTTCATAATTAAAAGACGCCCATTTAAAGGGATCCTTTTATTTTATCTATATTACCTACTGCTCTATGTATTAAAAGAAAACACAGGACTCCTTACTACCATTCCTGACCGCATTAAACTACAACTCAAATGTCATCCTTCTCTGTTGTCAGCTCTTTTATTACTATTGAATTAGAGGCTAATATAATTTGTCCACGTAAATAGAAAAACTACCCAAAAAATAGAGCCACATGAAGATATCCCAACTTCACCACTCTCTATCTACATGCCTTACTAGAGCATAGGGATGGCATAGAGGGCGAGCTCCATTGAAGAATTCCATAGTTGGGAGCCAGTGCAAAGAGCTGGAAGACTCCCAACAAACATGTATTATTACATTGTCATCCTCCTACAATAAGTGTCCTGTAGGGGTCATTACTTCCCCAGCGATATAGCAGCTAATTGCTAGGGGTTTTAGCTGCCATACCCATTAATATCAACTGATATTCAGCAACTCCTCATTTAAGCAAGCGGTTGTCCTGAAAATGTCCTATTACAGAGTGTTCCCGGCAATCCATGATAAATCCGGTGCATACGCTTTAAGTATACCAAAGCTTAGAAGTAAAGAACTACCTACCTGGACTCGTCCCCTTCCAGCTGTCAGGTTCTAGTGACACAAGATGGCTCCCGTGCAGAATTTTATATATTCTGCTCCAATTGTGATGCCATCTGATGTCTATGATGTCATGTGCACTGTGTCTAAAATACAAAATGATTCTGGTTTAGAAATTTGTATATTCTATTCCAATTGTGATGTCATGGAATGTCGTTGATGTCATGTGTCCTGTAATGTCATCAGAACTGTCACTGTTTTTTTTTTTAATGTATCCAACTTTTAACATTAACAAGAAATTAATTTAATAAAAATACATAACCCCCTACGTTGTTTCATAATTATAAAACGCCCATTTAAAGGGATCCTTTTATCTGTATTACCTTCTGCTCTATGTATTAAAAGAAAACACAGGACTCCTTACTACCATTCCTGATCGCATTAAGCTACAACTCAAATGTCAGCCTCTACTTCAATAGGAATAAAAGATCTGACAACAGAGAATGATACTATAATTTGTCCGCATAAATAGCAAAACGACCCAAAAATTGAGCCACATAAAGATATCCCAACTTGACTACTTTCTATCTACATGCCTTACTAGAGCATAGGGATGACATAGAGGGCGAGCTCCACTGACGACTTCCATAGTGGGGAGCCAGTGCAAAGAGCTGGAAGACTCCCAACAAACATATATTATTACATTGTCATCCTCCTACTATAGGTGTCCTGTAGGGGTCATTACTTCCCCAGCAATATAGCAGCTAATTGCTAGGATTTTTGCTGCCATACCCTTTAAGATCAACTGATCATCAGCAACTCCTCATTTAGTGAAGGGTTGTCTTGATAATGTCTTGTGACCGAGTGTTCCCGATAAATCTGTTGGATAAACTATAAGTATACCAAAGCTTAAAAATAAAGAGCTACCTACCTGGACTCGTCCCCTTTCAGCTGTCAGGTTCTAGTGACACAAGATGGCTCCGATGCAGAACTTTATACATTCTACTTCAATTGTGATGTCATGTGATGTCTATGATGTCATGTGCTTTGTGATGTCATCATAGCTGTCACTGTTATTTCAAATTTACAACCACAAAAAAGTTGATTTCATTGTTTAAAAAAATCATGGTGGGTAATTGCAGCCTGTGATTATTTTACATACTGTTATTAATATTCATAAGCTCGGCATGTAGAATATATAGTTAATAGACTGTGTTGAATGACTAGATGCCTATTAGAGCAATAAGATATACTTTAGAAACATTATCTCTATTTCTACAATCTTTTGGTTGAGTCTAAGGGCTCATGCTAATCTGCGTTTAAATCAGATGAGTGCAATGCGTTAAAAAATCTGCTTGCACTCTGACTATTGTCATTGAATGATTGTGTTCATCTGTGATTTTTTCTCAGCTCGGATCGGACTGAGAAAAATAATCGCAACATGCTGTGAGTGGCCGCGTATATCAGATGAGACTCGCCAACGTAGGCAGATTATAATGAGGGCAATTTGAGCTATCGCCCCGTCCGGGGAGCCTATAGCCAGATTACCCTCATTATAATGTTGTGTGCGCCGCCAATGCGGCACACATATCCCGGCAGGCAGGGGCGGGCTGGGCGCGGTCGTGTCTGCTAAAGTCACGTCACGCAGGACACAGTGCGCCCTGCACAGCTGCTTCCCATAGAAGAGAAGCTGGACGGGAGACGAGCCGGGGGAAGGTGAGTGACGTGTGTGTGTGTGACAGTGTGTGCATATATGATTGTGTTTATCTACAGTCATATGAAAAAGTTTGGGCACCCCTATTAATCTTAAGCTTAATGTTCTATAAAAATTGGTGTTTTTGCAACAGCTATTTCAGTTTGATATATGTAATAACTGTTGGATACAGTAATGTTTCTGCCTTGAAATGAGGTTCATTGTACTAACAGAAAATGTGCAATCTGCATTCAAACAAAATTTGACAGGTGCATAAGTATGGGCACCTCACCAGAAAAGTGACATTAATAGTTAGTAGATCCTCCTTTTGCAAAAATAACAGCCTCTAGTCACTTCCTGTAGCTTTTAATGAGTTCCTGGATCCTGGATGAAGGTATTTTTGACCATTCCTCTTTACAAAACAATTCCAGTTCAGTTAAGTTTGATGGTCGCCGAGCATGGACAGCCCTCTTCAAATGATCCCACAGATGTTCAATGATATTCAGGTCTGGGGACTGGGATGGCCATTCCAGAACATTGTAGTTGTTCCTCTGCATGAATGCCTGAGTAGATTTGGAGCGGTGTTTTGGATCATTGTCTTGCTGAAAGATCCATCCACTTTGTAACTTCATATTTATCACTGATTCTTGAACACTATTGTCAAGAATCTGCTGATACTGAGTGGAATCCATGCGTCCCTCAACTTTAACAAGATTCCCAGTGCAAGCATTGACCACACAGCCCCAAAGCATGATGGAACCTCCACCAAATTTTACTGTGGGTAGCAAGTGTTTTTCTTGGAATGCTGTGTTTTTTTGCCACCATGCATAACGCCTTTTTGTATGACCAAATAACTCAATCTTGATTTCATCAGTCCACAGGACCTTCTTCCAAATAGAAATTGGCTTCTCCAAATGTGCTTTTGCATACCTCAGCCAACTCTGTTTGTGGCGTGCTTGCAGAAACGGCTTCTTTCGCATCACTCTCCCATACAGCTTCTCCTTGTGCAAAGTGCCTTGTATAGTTGACCGATGCACAGTGACACCATCTGCAGCAAGTTGATGCTGCAGCTCTCTGGAGGTGGTCTGAGGATTGTCCTTGACTGATCTCACCATTCTTCTTCTCTGCCTTTCTGATGTTTTTCTTGGCCTGCCACTTCTGGCCTTAACAAGAACTGTCCCTGTGTTCTTCCATTTCCTTACTATGTTCCTCACAGTGGAAACTGACAGGTTAAATCTCTGAGACAGCTTTTTGTATGCTTCCCCTGAACAACTATGTTGAATAATCTTTGTTTTCAGATCATTTGACAGTTGTTTTGAGGAGCACATGATGCCACACTTCAGAGGAGATTCAAACAGGAGAACAACTTGCAAGTGGCCACTTTAAGTAGCTTTTCTCATGATTGCATACACCTGGCTATAAAATTCAAAGCTCCATGAGGTTACAAAACCAAAAAAAGTGCTTTAGTAAGTCAGTAAAAAGTAGGTAGGAGTATTTAAAACAAGAAAATGATAAGGGTGCCCATACTTATGCACCTTTCAAATTTAGTTTGAATGCAGATTGCACATTTTCTGTTAGTACAATAAACCTCATTTCAAGGCAGAAACATTACTGTGTCCAACAGTTATTACATATATCAAACTGAAATTGCTGTTGCAAAAACACCATTTTTTATAAAACATTAAGCTTAAGATTAATAGGGGTGCCCAAACTTTTTCATATGACTGTATGTATGTGTGATATGTCTGTTTATATGAAATTTTGTGTATGTCTTCAAATGTGTTTATGCTTGTATGTGTCTTTGTCTGTATATGTTTGTGTGTGGGCCCGGGGCGTCGCTAGGCACTTATATCCGGGGCCTGGGCCCCAGTGCATTGCTCTGAAACTCGCTGTAGATGTTTTTTTTTTTTTTCTTCAAATAATCAAACTTTATTAACTGTCTGTGCACTGAGTGCAGGCACCGCGCAGCACACAGGGTTTGCCTGACGCACCCGTGCGTGCAGTGTGGCTGTTCTGTGTCATTACCTCGCAGCTCCTCCTCCCTGCTGATCCTTTTCTTCGGGCAAGTCAGAGCAGAGTACAGCGCCACCTAGTGGGAGGATACGATGGAAGGGGGAGGAAGGAGGTCAGTGGGGCCAAGTCTGTCAGGGAATATAGCCGGCCATGGGGAGATGAGAGAGAGATTACAACTCTCTCTGTGGCTGCACAGCACATCCCCCCTCCTTTAATGTTTCAGGCAGCTCAGCAGTCCAGATGGGGGAGGGTGTGCAGAGACAGTGCAGGGCTGACAGGGGGTCTCCTGTTTACAACCCTCCCTCTTACTGCTGATTTCCAAGGTCAGCACTCTTCCAATGCTGCCACTGGATAACTACTGATGAAGAGAGTATGCATATGTCATGTCCCAGTATAATGTGTATATGTATAATGTGTATACAGGTCTTGTCTCTGTATACGTGTGTGTATATACATAATGAGCATATGTGTAGGTCATGCAGGGGCGTATCTAGGCGGGTGGGGGGGCAGCCGGGGCACGTGCCCCAGGCGCAGCCAGCAGGGGGGGGCGTCGAGCCGCTTAATGCATCGGTCCGAGGTGCCCTCCTCCTTCCCGCGGTGGCAGCATTCTGCCGCCTCCCGGACTGGGATTCGGCTGTTCTCTGAGCAAGCTGTCAAGCTGACAGCCTGCTCAGAGAAGCTGCAACGTGCCGGGTCCCAGTGATTGTATACGCAAGTACAATTGGAACGCTGACCGTCGGCTTAGAGAAACGTCAGCAGTGTGATCAGGTCATGTGATCGTGCTACTGACGTCACTCACCGGTGCCCACAAGAGAGAGCAGAGCCTTAGTGATAAGTGCTCGTGTGGCTATGGAGCTGCAGACAACGAAGATTCAGCCCAGGGGGCTATTATTTGTGCAGGGGGGCTAATTATTAAATTGTGCAGGGGGGCTGTTTATTGTGCAGGGTGCTATTAAATTGTGCAGGGAGGGCTGTTTAATAATTGTGCATCGGGGCTATTAAATTGTGCAGGGGGTTATTCATTGTGCAGGGGGCTGTTTATTCATTGTGCAGGGGGGTATTTATTCATTGTGCAGGGGGGCTATTTATTAATTTTGCAGGGGAGTTATATACTAATTGTGCAGGGGGCATATTTATTTAGTGTGGAGGGGAGAGGTTTAATCTGTGGGGGTGGGTGCAGACACATTATTGGTAGCACACAAAAAACGGCCTTCATCCTTCAAAGCGGGCAGCCCGTCAATACATCGTGCCTGTCAACCACATGCCTACTCAGTTATATATATATGACAGGAGAGACGTAGAGTATAAATGGCATAAAACAGATTTTTTATTTAGTACATGATTAAAATCTAGTCAACAGAATCAAATAATATCATAGTATATATTATTCATCACAATACAAGGTGAAATATAGCGTACAAACAGGCCATAGCGCCCCTAGAAGCAAACACAAGGTATTTCCTCATAATGGCTCTGAGAGTTCAGTGATAGTCAATGGAGCAGATTTGTATTTCTCTTGATGGAGCCATGTGTCCTGGTTGCTATGCTGAAGAGTCTCTCTTGGCTGTCTCTTTGTAAAGTCTCCTTGATACAGAGGCATATGCCCCTTTATATAGTTTCCAATAGTCCTTTCAAGCACACATCCACAGGTCAAGAATAAAGGATGATGATATTAATCCGCAGGGCTTGAGTATCCACGGCTCATCCCCCAGTGTTTACTGGCAAACACCCTACAATGGTATTTAATCCCTTCGCAACCCAGGGATTTTCCGTTTTTGCATTTTCGTTTTTTACTCCCCTTGTTCCCAGAGCCATAGAGTTTTTATTTTTTGGTCAATATGGCCGTGTGAGGGCTTATTTTTTGCGGGACGAGTTGTACTTTTCAACGCCATTACTAGTTTTACCACATCGTGTATGGAAAAACAGGAAAAAAATTCCAAGTGCGGTGAAATAGCAAAAAAAGTGCAATACCACAGGTGGTTTTTTTTATTTTTTTTACCATGTTCACTGAATGCTAAAACTGACCTGCCATTATTATTCTCCAGGTCATTACGAGTTCGTAAATACCAAACATGTATAGGCGATAAGGGGGTGATCTGGTGAAAACAAGTTCTCTCTACTAGTGAGAACCAGTACTGGTGACAAAGTGGCAAATCAGGGATGTTCGTGGGCGGAGCCGATTTTTTGGCACGACCAAGCCGGAACCCCGAACACGAATTTGAAATGCCGAACAAATTCGCTCAACACTGCTCATAACAATGCTATCAAGCATGAGTAAAGATACTATTGATGAGATAAAACAGTATTTTCTATCCACGTACTCTAGATTTGAGTTACTGCAAATTATGTTCTCCTCCTTGACTAAAAATACTCTTCAAAATTTGTAAGAGGCGCAATTTTAACGCTCTGTAAAATATGTAAGGTGACTTCTGCCAGATTCTGTCCTATGGAACAGCAGCAGCACAAGCAGTCAGACCCTCAGCGAAAAGCAACTTTACCAAAATGCCGCATTACAAACAAAAAGAATCTGTCAAAAAATGTTTTGCCCCACATATGACCTGGACCCCTAACCAGGCTGTATGGCCACATGGAAAGCCAAGTCACATAATCATGTATGTTCTTGTTTGTTTTTTAACCCCTTCATGACCGGGCCATTTTCAGTTTTAGTTTTTTGCTCCCCTTCTTCCCAGAGCCATAACTTTTTTATTTTTTGGTCATTATGGCCGTGTGAGTGCTTATTTTTTGCAGGACAAGTTGTACTTTTGGTTTATCCATATTGTGCACTGGAAAACGGGAAAAAAATTCCAAGTGCGGTGAAATTGCAAAAAAAGTGAAATTCTAAAGTGTTTTTTTACCATGTTCACTAAATGCTAAAACTGACCTGCCATTATGATTCTCCAGGTCATTGCGAGTTTGAAGATGCCATGTAGAGGTTCTTTTTTATTTAAGTGGTGAAAAAAAATTCCAAAGTTTGGTAAAAAAAAAATAAAAAATGACGCCATTTTCCAAGACCCGTAGCGTCTCCATTTTTTGGGATCTGGGGCGGGTGAGGGCTTATTTTTTGTGCACCGAGCTGACGTTTTTATTGATACTATTTTGGGGTAGATCTGATGTTTTGATCGCCCTTTATTGCAATGTTGCGGCGACCAAAAAACGTAATTCTGGCGTTTAGAATTTTTTTCTCGTTACACCGATTACCGATCGGATTAATTCTTTTTTTATATTGATAGATCGGGCGATTCTGAACGCGGCGATACCAAATATGTGTATGTGGGGTTTTTTTTTTATTATTTTGAATGGGGCGAAGGGGGTGATTTAAACTTTTATATTTTTTTTATTTTTTTAATATTTTTAAAAACATTTTTTTTTTTCACTTTTTGCTTGCTTCTATAGTCTCCATAGGAGACTCGAAGCAGCACTTGTCTGATCGCCTCTGTTACATATAGGTGATCAGATCACCTGTATGTAGCAGAAATGGTCCTGTGCTATGAGCGCCGACCACAAGGTGACGCTCATAGCGACCAGCTCATGACAACCACTGAAGTCTGCTGCAGACCCAGGGTTGTCATGCCCACCCATCGGTGACCCGCGATCATGTAACGGGGTCACCGATGGGCGGGGTAAGTGACGCGCTTCCAGCGCGGCGATGTTAAATGCCGCTGTCAGAGATTGACAGCGGCATTTAACATGTTAACAGCCGCGGGTGGATCGCGATTCCACCCGCGGCTGTTGCGGGCACATGTCAGCTGTAATAATCAGCTGACATGTGCCCGGTTCAGTGCGGGCTCAGCGCTGGAGCCCTCACTGAACCGTGGGGTTACAGCCTGTGCGTACAAATACGGCACAGGCTGTAAAGGGGTTAAAGGGGTTGTCCACTACTTTCACATTGATGCCCTATCCATAGGATAGGGCATCAATGTATAATCGGCCGGGGTCCCGCAAGCGGCACACCCGCCGATCAGCTGTTATCGGTGGCGGTGGCTGCCAGCCGGAAGTACTTACCTGTGGTGCTTGGCTGTCGATCTGTAGTGGCCGCCAGGGATTACTACACATTCGCCTCCCAGTCAGTTGAATAGGAGGCGGATGTGCAGTAACAAGTGCCAGCCACTACAACTTGACGGCCAAGCACCACAGGAAAGGATATCTGGCCGGCGGCCGCCGCTGCCAGCACCTATAACAGCTGATTGGCGGGGGTGCCGCTACGGATAGGGCATCAATGTGAAAGGAGTGGACAACTCCTTTAACATATCTAGCAAACATCCATAGTTCAAAGATCCTGAGTCTCTGTCTTTCAATACTGGCAGACAATACATTGTAGGAGCTGATATAATATGAATGCCTGTTATTTACATCAATTAACAAATATAAACTCAAGTGATCAACATTCAGGTTTATACAAATAATAGTCTGTATTGATCAACCAAAGAAGAACACATTCAAAAGTCAACATAAAGGTGTATGGCTCCTGGCCTACTGAATGTGTAGCGCCCCGAGGGTTCGGCCGCTACAGGGGTATTGCACCTCTGCCAGAGGTGTGGTATTCCACTCCCGGGTAAGGATGGAGTATGGACCAGGGCTCAGTTAGCTGCATACAGCACACACACCCCATTTCCGAGGGACAGCTCAACGGTGCTCCCACTAGACAGAAGTGCAGGCACGACCGACTATGTCCCTGTCTGGAGTGGGGAGGGGGGTGGAATACCCAGTGCTGTAGGGGCAGATAGGGGTTGGTTCCTGAGCATAGGAAGGAGCCCATTGGTTGCTGGTCACCTGGGCTCATGTTTCTAGAGGGAGGTATAAAAGGTGGGCATCATCTTAGTTCTGGGTCAGCTCAAGCAGGAGGAGAGGAGAGAGAAGGAGTTCAGCCAGAGAGGCTGACAGGGAGCTGTGGCTCAGTCTGGGCCCAGCTCCATGAGGCAGGCCTGAGGAGAGGGCCAGGAACAGAAAGGAACAGAAACAGAAAGGAACAGCAAGGAAAGAGAGGAAGAAACAGAAGGGCTCAGGAAAAAGAAGGCAGAAGGGACCCTAAGAACCCACGAGAATACAGGGTGAAGGATCAGGCAGATTAAGGGTGCCAGATCCCAAGTTGGTGGAGGAGAAACTACCCTCAGCCAAAGACCAGACGTCGTGATCATTTATTGGTGCGACACCTCATCAAACCTGCTAGGAAGGCACCATATAGGACAGCGGAGGACGGGGCCCACGTTTAACCGCACAAGTCCGCGGTAGCTGGACAAAAGTGAGTCACTGGTGAGGCAGGCCAGAGGAAGGATTGAAGGGGGTCCTGAGCCATACTCCTGAGCTGCCTGGGAGTTGACCGAGCCCTTCACCTGGTGGACGCCGCACGGCTCGGGCAGTCATTGCCAGGTGAAGTGACTAGAATATTAACCGTGAGTAAAGACCCTGGACTGCAGTACGTTGTCTGTGTGCTTTTTCGCTCCTCCGGCACTACCGGTACTGGGACTCTCACCACCATCGCTCCCACCATCCACTACACTGCCCTGGGGCCGTACTCTTCCCGTGGGGAGTCATACCATCCCAGCTGCACACATCATCGGCCCCAGCGGTCTGCCCTGCAGCGGCGGTTCCTAATAACCGCAATCCAAAGGTGGCGTAGTTGGATATCTCTTAAAACATCTAAAAGACTGCCACGGGTCTGACCACCCTGAGCCACGGGACCGGGTTGCCACTACTACCCCCATAGTCTCCCTATTGCCCGGTTCCGAGTACCCCACGGCCCAGGGGGCGAGTCAGCTTTGGCGTAGTCGGCAGGATTTCATGCCCGCTAACAACGGGTAGTGCGCGCCTGAAAAGAGACTGTTTCATTGTACTAAAGATGGCGCCCGCCCCAGAAGAACGAGCGCCATAATGTGCGCGCCAAAAGACCACAGGAGGCCGCATCCCATCGTGGGCCGGGTCCCAGAATGGCGCCAAAGAGGAAGCCCGCCCCCAACAACCATGAGCACGGCTGTAGAAATGTCCGTCAACGTGGGAGGGCTGCCCCTGAGAGTGATTGTCAGCAGAATGCCCCAGGACCACCCCCCATGGGGGCGGAAAGAGAAGAAAACTGCGGGGCAGGGGGTGGTCTGGATCAGTCTGGCCAGGCCGCACCCGGAGATGGAGAAAGAAACCGGCTCCAACACCTTGGCAAGGGGTCTGCTGCAGGCCGCACCACCATGCAGCTTCACAGAGCTGCTAGCCCACCTCCCCAAGGGAGACCCCGAGTATGAGCGGATTGCACTGGAGGAGCTGGACCGGAGAATGGTCCGGGCGCAGCAGAACGTGATTGCCGGGTGGAAAGAAGAAATGGCCCGGCGGGCTGTAACCCTGCAGCAGGAGGCGCCGTCGACATCCAGCAGCACACCAGCCACCGAGGGCAGTGAAGACAGAGCGGAGGCTGAAGACGATGCCGCGGAGGAGGCCGCAACAGCAGAGGCAGGTACCGGAGACGCCTCTACCCCGAACCCTGGGGCCGCTGACCTGCCCCTGCACCCTGTTGCGGAGCCCAAAGTACCTGGACCCGCCGTCAACACTGTGCCTCCACCGCCACCAACCGGCCCTCAGGCCGTCGGCGCTGCCAGCGAGCCCCGCCCCACGCCGTGCCATCTGACCCCGGGCGTGCTTAGCAGACCACCATCACAGGCCCGGCCGCAAGGCCTAGCGCCCCCGGGCGCCTCTGCCCCGTCGGAACCCCCTGCTCCCGCTGTATCACCCCTGGGAGCAACTAGGAAACGACCAGCGCGGGCCTGGTCGCAAGGCCGCGTACCCCCGGGCGCCGCCAACCCGCTCGCGCCCCCTGCCTCTGCAGTACCACCACTAGGCGCAGATCTTTTCGCCCAACATACCAGTCCGGATGGGCTTCCTTTTGTCTGGCCCCCCGAGTATGTTAACCCCCGCCTTCGGAGGAGCCCGCCCGCGGAGGTTGGAGTATCATCTAAGCCCCTCATACCTGCTCCGGCGCCTCAGGAAACCCCCCAGCTGCTGTTGGAGGACGCCCAGTTTGAATGGGACCCTACTGGGGAGGACCTGATGGGGTTCACACAGGAAACACGGGCGGACGCAGCCGAACGGCGGGAGGCCTGCTGCCAACAGCTGGAAATGTGTGAGAGGGAGCAGCGAGAGCGATGCGTGAAACAGGAGAAGCTGCAGGCCCAAAGTGCGGAGCAGAAGATGAAGGCCCGACGAGATCCCCGAGCTGCCCGCGCTCCCCGAGTCACCGGGACTGTCGTAAAATTTCACATGGAACATGGCTGGGGTTTCATTAAAGATCCTGAGACCATCAGCAACGTGTTCGTGACTAGGAGGGATGTAGAGAGCCACTGGCCAGAAGGTCATCGAGGGCGGGATCTATATCCAAGAGATGTGGTGTCCTACACCTGACACCAAGGCGTGAAGGGATGGTACGCCCTCCACGTCCACAGAGTAGTAGAGAAGGAGGAACAGCACTACTCGGACTCTGAGTACCAAGAGGACCCGGACGGGCCTGAAGATTATGAGGAGCAAGGAGCAGCTGGAGGATATCGCTACCAGTAAACAGTAGCATACCAGTGTAAATAGTTACCCGTCGGGGTACAAAGGACTTTCGTGAAACTGTTTCCCGTGTGAACGTTATCCCCTATATCCCCTAACAGGCTGGGGACTGTGAGCAGCCACTCCCCTCCCCAAAACCGGCCGAGGACTGGGAACGGCCAATCCCCTGTAAATAGTTGCGCTTCCTAAAGCGCCCCCTACTGGTTTTATACAAAAACCGCAACGTCTACCTCAAGACACGTTTACTGGACTGTTGCACCTTTACCTGGTCGCAAGTTGCACCGCGGCCATGATCCAAGAATACAAGAATGTGTCTTGCCTAAAAATGTTTTACATGAGAAAGCTTAATATGCTGCTAGAAAATGTTTTACATAATCTTGAAACCGTTTTATATGACAAGTGACAAAAGAGTTCCGGAAGTATTGAAAGTGTTTTCATAATGTCTAGTGAAAAGAAAAGTGTGTCCCATAAAGGGAATTGAACTGTGTCGTCCGTTTCTAAATGTGAAAAGTTTTGAAAAAGTTTTTGCATGTCCTGTAATTAACTGTTTTTGCTCTTTTCCAGCCTGAGGACGTGCTGTGCTTTACCAGGGGGGAATGTAGCGCCCCGAGGGTTCGGCCGCTACAGGGGTATTGCACCTCTGCCAGAGGTGTGGTATTCCACTCCCGGGTAAGGATGGAGTATGGACCAGAGCTCAGTTAGCTGCATACAGCACACACACCCCATTTCCGAGGGACAGCTCAACGGTGCTCCCACTAGACAGAAGTGCAGGCACGACCGACTATGTCCCTGTCTGGAGTGGGGAGGGGGGAGGAATACCCAGTGCTGTAGGGGCAGATAGGGGTTGGTTCCTGAGCGTAGGAAGGAGCCCATTGGTTGCTAGTCACCTGGGCTCATGTTTCTAGAGGGAGGTATAAAAGGTGGACACCATCTTAGTTCTGGGTCAGTTCAAGCAGGAGGAGAGGAGAGAGAAGGAGTTCGGCCAGAGAGGCTGACAGGGAGCTGTGGCTCAGTCTGGGCCCAGCTCCATGAGGCAGGCCTGAGGAGAGGGCCAGGAACAGAAAGGAACAGCAAGGAAAGAGAGGAAGAAACAGAAGGGCTCAGGAACAAGAAGGCAGAAGGGACCCTAAGAACCCACGAAAATACAGGATGTAGGGTCAGGCAGATTAAGGGTGCCGGATCCCAAGTTGGTGGAGGAGAAACTACCCTCAGCCAAAGACCGGACGTCGTGATCATTTATTGGTGCGACACCTCATCAAACCTGCTAGGAAGGCACCATATAGGACAGCGGAGGACGGGGCCTACGTTTAACCGCACAAGTCCGCGGTAGCTGGACAAATGTGGGTCACTGGTGAGGCAGGCCAGAGGAAGGATTGAAGGGGGTCCTGAGCCATACTCCTGAGCTGCCTGGGAGTTGACCGAGCCCTTCACCTGGTGGACGCCGCACGGCTCGGGCAGTCATTGCCAGCTGAAGTGACTAGGATATTAACCGTGAGTAAAGACCCTGGACTGCAGTACGTTGTCTGTGTGCTTTTTCGCTCCTCCGGCACTACCGGTACTGGGACTCTCACCACCATCGCTCCCACCATCCACTACACTGCCCTGGGGCCGTACTCTTCCCGTGGGGAGTCATACCATCCCAGCTGCACACATCATCGGCCCCAGCTGTCTGCCCTGCAGCGGCGGTTCCTAATAACCGCAATCCACGGGTGGCGTATTCGGACATCTCTTAAAACATCTAAAAGACTGCCACGGGTCTGACCACCCTGAGCCAAGGGACCGGGTCGCCACTACTACCCCCACCGTCTCCCTATTGCCCGGTTCCGAGTACCCCACGGCCCAGGGGGCGAGTCAAATGTGTCTGGCATAATCAGGAAAAAAAGCTGTATTGTCACAAGGGCTCCTATTGTATGTAGGGGGCTATGTGGGGGCTCATACTGTATATATTGAGCACAATTAATTATGCTGACATCCCCCTATAAAGTCATACAATTAATGTAAAAAAATAATTATAATTAATATGTTAGCATTAATATTGAGCAGTATTAATTTCAGCCTATTGGTTCGGCCTCCACTACAGTCACGGTCTCATGTGGCCCCTCAGGAAAATGAATTTCCCACACCTGCTCTTTTTCATATAGCACTATGTTATGCATAGTGATGCGCCCCGTGGGCCGTGTATGCGTGGGGATACCCGGAACCGGACCCGTTGTGGATGCTGTGGGTTGTAGTCCTTGCGTGGCGGGGACCCGGTCCCGTGGCTCAGGGTGGTCAACCCAAATGGCGTTCTTGTTTGTAGGGTTTTGTGATTAAATGTCCGACTACGCCACCCGTGGATTGCGGTCAGAGTGAACCGCCGCTGCAGGGCAGACCGCTGAGGCTGGTGTTGTGGGTGCAGCAGAGGATAGTACAACTCCCCACGGGAGGAGTATAGCCTCAGGGCAGTGAATAGGGATGTTGGGGGTGATGGTGCGCGGGAGCAGCAGTAACGACACAGAGTCCTGTAATGCAGTCCAGGGTATTTACTCACAGTTCTTTATCCACTTTACTACAGCTGGTCATAACATCCCACGTCGCACTGTGTTCACCAGGTGAGGGGCTCGGCCTACTCCCAGATAACTTTGGAGCGTTTCACAGGACCCCCTTTGTGTTTCCTTTCTCTGGCCTGTCATACCCCGCCAGTGACCTCGCTTCTGTCCGGCTGCCTCGGGCCTTCTCTGGTAAACCTTGGCGCCGTTTCCCTGACCCTATGTGGTGCCTTCCTAGCGGGTGTAGCGAGGGGCTGCTCCACCTGAAATGTCACAGCCTCCGGTTTCTAGCTGAGGGTAGTTCCCCGCCTCCACTAGTTTCGGGGACCGGTCTCCCCCTTTTGCCAGACCCCCCTACTCAGATAGATTCGGGCGTGCGGTGGCGACTCGCCAGTCCGCACCCCTGGGGTCCTTTCGTTCCTTGTTCCTGGAGCCTACTCCGCTCCTCTTCCTTCCTTCTCCTTCCTCCAGGCCCCGGCCTCTCCCAGGCCTGCCTGCGGAGCAGAGCTCGGTCTGAGCCTCTGCTCCCTGTCCTCTCCTCTTACTGACTGAACTTCTTCTCAGACTGGACTCTCAACTGAGATGGTGCCCACCTTTTATATGCTCCCTCTAAGTGCACCCAGGAACTGCCCTCTCCCTGCTATGCACTACAGGGTCCTCCCTTCCTCGGTGTTCCCTCCCCCCACTCCAGCCAGGGACATGGACTGTCGTGCTCTACTTGGAGCATATCGGCCACCCTGCCCCCTGGAAATGTGGTATAATGCATGCAGGTGTCGGGGTCCTGATTCACACTCCATCTTTACCTGGAAGTGAGATATCACACATCTGGTTGAGATGCAATACCTCTGTAGCGGCCGAACCCTCGGGGCGCTACAATAGTGCTGTACACAAGGAAAAAATGTGTGCGGTGCGCTATGTGCGCCGCTGTCTGTCTTTTTCCATCTACAGATGTGCACCAGAGCACCTGTATGTTACTCACATGACTTATCAAAATAGGATCATGTGACATGTCACGTAATACATTGGGTACCTGGGGGAGGGGGCCCACACCTTCTAAACTGCCCAGGACCCTGGTTACTCTTAATTCAACCCTGCTCACCAATGCAAGTCAATGCGTGCGAGAAAAAAAATGCACGGCACACGGACCATGCTTATGCCATCAGCTTTTATTAGGAGGCAAGTTCTGGACAGGACCAAGGAAATGCAGTGGATGTTGTGCATATGGACTTTTCAAAAACCTTTTGATAAGGTTCCACACAAAGGTTGATACATAAAATGAGAACAATGGGGATAGGGGAAAATATATGTAAGTGGGTTAAGAACTGGCACAGTGATAGGAAACAAAGGGTGGTTATTAATGGAACACACTCAGACTGGGTCACAGTTAACAGTGGGGTACCACAGGGGTCAGTATTGGGCCCGCTTGTTTTTCACATATTTATTAATGACCCTGTAGGGAGCATACAGAGTAGTATTACAATATTTGCAGATGACACTAAACTTTGCAGGGTAATCAATACAGAGGAGGACAATTTTATATTAAAGGAGGATCTATGTAAACTAGAAGCTTGGGCTGATAAATGGCAAATGAGCTTTAATGGGGATTAATGTAAGGTAATGCACTTGGGCAAAGGAAATAAAATGTATAATTATATGCTTAATTGTAAAACACTGGGCAAAACTGTAACTGAAAAAGACCTGGGTGTATTGGTAGACGACAAGCTCACATTTGGGGGCCAGTGTCAGGCAGCTGCTACAAAGGTAAATAAAATAATGGGATGCATTAAAAGAGGCATAGATGCTAATGAGGAGAACATAATTTTACAGCTGTACAAGACACTAGTGCGACCACACTTAGAATACTGTGTACAGTTCTGGTCTCCGGTGTATAAGAAAGACATAGCTGAACTAGAGCGGGTGCAGAGAAGAGCGCCCAAGGTTATTAGAGGACTGGGGTTCTGCAATACCAAGACAGGTTATTACACTTGGGGTTATTATAATGAAGGCTTAGGGGTGATCTTACTACTATGTACAAATACATGAGGGGACAGTACAAAGACCTTTCTATTGATCTTTTTACTCTGAGGCCTGAGACGGGAACAAGGGCGCATCTTCTCCGTCTGGAGGAAAGAAGGTTTAATCATAATCACAGATGCGGATTCTTTACTGTAAGAGCAGTGAGACTATGGAACTCTGTGCCGCATGATGTTGTAATGAGTGATTCACTACTAAAATTTAAGAAGGGCCTGGATGCCTTTCTTGAAAAGTATAATATTACAGGTTATATATACTAGATTCCTTGATAGGGTGTTGATCCAGGGAACTAGTCTGATTGCCGTATGGAGTAAGGAAGGAATTTATTTCCCCAATGTGGAGCTTAGTGTTGGCCACATGTTTTTTTTTTGCCTTCCTCTGGATCAAATTGTTAGGCTATGGGTTGAACTAGATGGACTTAGTTTTTAAGGTTGAAGGAAGACTATGTTACTATGTATAGCATCCATATAATACGCACCTATGTAAAACCCTTCAGTGGCTGTCGTGGCATCTCGGCGCAGAAATTCTGAGTCTCAGATCTTCATCTGGCCTTGTTTTCTGTGTTTTGGCCATCATGTCAACAAGACAAGGGTGTTTGGGGAAAGAGACATGTTGGTGAGGGGGTTGTTGGCTGCCGTGATGCTGGCACTGTAGGTGGTGATGGCTGCCAAGATGCTGTGACTGGAGGTGGTATTGGTGGCTGCCGTGATACTGGCACTTTAGGTGGCGGCTGCTGTGATGCTGACAATGGAGGTGGTGGCTGCCGTGATGGTGGGTCTGCTGAGTGACCTTCTTGGGGGTCTAATCACCGGTTTTTGTTCACCTCAGAAAGCTGCTCACTTTCGAGGAATTCAAAAATGGCCATTGGAAAATTTGGTGGCATGGCGACAGACAATACAATTTGGAAGGTGGCCCTGGTCTTCAGCCTCAAAGAAAAGGGAACATGCTTGAAATAATGGGCCAGGCTCAGACAAAAATCCTCCTGCCCATCCTCATTCACAGGTATTCCCATGTGGTGTACGCCAGTGGTGGTGATGGGCCCCCCCTCTTTCGGCGGTAGTGAAGCTGGCTTATTGGTGCATGAAGGGAGGTGTCGAGGGGCTGTGGTGTGCTGGTGCTCTCCACAGGCTCTTCTTCTTCCGAGCTGGAGGTATTTCCCTTTTTGGTCTGATCAGATCTGTAAGGTCAGGGATGAAAGAGTAAAAAGCATTTATTATTATGCAAAATCCTAATCAAAACATTACACAAACAAACTGAAAAAGGTAGCTACTTATGGGCGAAGATCTAGGACTGGGGCCAAAAACTGGAGCCGGTCATAATATAGGTATGGCCATTTTTTTAAGACCACACCCACTCTTCCTACACTGTTGTCGCTCACAGCAGAACTGGTCCCAGCAACTCCTACATAACCTTGTCACTATACCCACTGGAAAGAAAAGTGGAAGAGATTATATAATTTTTTTTATAAGTAAAGGATTCTGTATGCAATAACATGTATAATGTTTTTCTTTGTCTTTTTCTGTGTTTATGCTGGGTTGCCAAATTTTCGAGTTTGGCGATATTTTTTGGACCAAAAATTACACACCTAATGTTCTGGCTTCAATAGTTATTTGTTAGACCTCACCTACAACATAACACATATTCAGACAATCCTAATATCCCGTTCATATTTGCCATTCTTATATCATCTTGAATCTGCTGTGAGCTGTCTTCCAAATTAGGATATAGTTGGCAGCAAATATAGTTCCACGGTGCCTGCAGGTGACTCTGGTCCCCATAGCCATCATCCCTTCTGTCCCACAATTCTGGTCTTTGCTGAACCAGAACCAGCATCATTTCGACATCAAAGGTGCAAGTCATGTTGTTGGTTTCTGTGGAGGCGTGTTTTTTTTTTTCACTTTATATCATCCTTTGTCCCAAAAGATGAGCTTCCACCCTTTAGTACACTTCCCTCACTTACCCCCTATGTCTCCACTCCTGTTGCTGATCACCCACTCCTGGCCCTGATTACAGTTCAGTACCTTATTATAATTTTGTAATGTTTATTTGTTTTATATTTATATTTGTTTTATTTAATGTTTTCATAATTTCTAATACATTTTGTTTTTTCTTATCTGCTTGTTTTTTTCTTTGCTACCTTATACAAAATGGTAGTTTAAATGTAATGCTAAAGCATATCTGAATTTCACAGAAATCTTGGGGAAATTTAAAAAGATTTTGAGAAAGTGAGGGGGGCTTCAAATACATAAGTAGGGCTATAGCAGTGATGACTTGGCCTAGGAACTTGGTATCTTATATTGTCTATTCATATGTAGTCTAGTCTACAACATTTTGGCGTTGTTTTACTTCCTTACAAATTTGGGTATTTTTTTTTTTTTTTTAAAAATCAGGTGGGGTCCCCCTCATTTTCTTAACCAGCTGAGGGAAAGCAGTGGGCTGGTGGTGTTGTTCTGGGAATGGGCCACTATTTATGGATCTTCCCAGCTTATAAATAACAGCTCACAGCTGTTTGTGTAGCATTTACTGGTTATTAAAAAGGGGGTATCCCCCAAAAAATTACTTGGGGTACTCCCAAGTTTTAATAACCAGCAAAGGCTAAACACACAGCTGCGGGCTGATATGAATAGGTTGAGAAGGGGCCATGGATATTGGCCTCCTCTCAGACTATTAGCATCAGCCCTCAGCCACCCCAGAAATGGCACATCCATTAGATGGGCCAATTCTGGTTCTTAGCCTCAGCTCTTCTCACTTGCCTTGGTGCGTTGGCAAGTGGGGTAATGGTTTTGGGGTTGATGTCAGCTGTTTCATGTTTGCTGACATCAAGCCCAGGGGTTAGTAATGGAGAGGCGTCAATAAGACATCCCCATTACTGACTCCTTTAGTTCAAGTAAAAAAACTCACACAGAACAAAGTCCGTTATTTGAGCAAAACACACCAGGACCGTCTTTTACCCATTTATTAAGATCCAAATAAAAATAAAAAAACAAACTAATCCTCACCAGTCCGCAGGTAATCCATACTCATGATGAAGCACAACGTTCCCCATCTCTGCTATATCCGGATGGTGTGTTGAGCGGTTGCATGAGAATGCGTCTGCTCAGCAAGCCAGCTGGAACTCACTGACAGTAGCGTGAGGACGCGCCTGCAGTGACGAGCGGTGACGTCAATAAGCTTGCAACTTGAAAATGCTTTGCTATTTTCTTACAGCCTACTTCTGCTTTGTGGGCCTCCATCATTTTCATTTTCAGAGTGCTAGGCTGCTGCTGAGAAGAAACCATAGCTGCTGTTTTTGGCACAAGGTTAGAGTAGGCTGGGTTTTTGTAAAGTTGGGAAATTTGTATCACCTAACCTTTCCTAACGATGATGGTGAACAAGCCATAACCCTAAGGCTGCGTGCCCATGATCCGTAATAGCAGCGGTTTGGATGCAGATCACCTGCGCTGCGTTCAAAACGCTGCGTTCTACATTAGAAGCACAGTGGATGGATTTATAGAAATCCCATGCCCGCTGTGCTTCTATTTGATACCGCAGAAACTCGCCCGTGGCGCGGCTTTACGAGCTGTAGCATGTCAATTTGTGTTGCGGAGATGCTGTCTCCACAACAGAAATTTCCCCAATACAATGTATTAGATGTCGTGAAGACCCGGGGTCTTCCGTGGGCGTAACACTACTCAGACAACACAGGGTGAGGGTAAAACAGTGTGGCAATAATTTATTGAACCACAAAGTGGACAATAAACACATAGAACAGTCCCAGCATATCCCCAAGATGGTATAATATTACACAGTCCTCACCCTTCCGCTGGCCCGCCTGGGATAGAACAGCTGTGACTTTAGGACATCCAGGGCCAACTATCTCAACCAGTGGCCCCCCGCTTCTGCCGGGCCCTCACAGAGAGAAGGTAGAGGCAAGATTAGGAAGCTAGCAGTCCATCGAGGTACAAGGCCAGGAGACCTGAGGGTCCCACTCTGGCCTCTCCGAGAGTTTCCCCGGGGCCAAATGACCGGCTGGTCCCAATCTGGCTTCTCCGAATGTCTCCATGGGTTCCAGGCGACCGGAGGGTCCCACCTGGCAACCCCAAACAACATATCCATGGGGCCAGGTGACTTCATCGTCCCAACTTGGTCGTCCCAAATGTATCCATGGGCTCTCTGATGGTCAATGGAGCAGATCCGTATTTTTCCAGTCAGGGCCTCTTACCCTTAGACCGGAATCATGTAGAATCCAAATCTGTGTCTCTTTGGGTAAAGCCATGCTCCTAAGCTGATGGTGTGACAGAGTCTCTCTGATGTTTTGCTAGTCTTTGATTCTCTTTGTAAAGTCTCTTTTAAATCTGTTTTAAGTCTGACTGCTACAGAAGCATATCTCCTTTTAAGTACACATCCACAGGTCAAGGGTTTAAGGAGGGCATTACTCACAGGGATCAGAATTTACATAGTTGGTATAGTAGGGGCTCTATAAATCAACATTCAGCTGGCTTAGTACAATACACTGTGTGCAGAATTATTAGGCAAGTTGTATTTTAGAGGATTATTTTTATTATTGATCTACAACTATGTTCTCAATCAACCCAAAAGACTCATAAATATCCAAGCTTAATATTTTTGGAAGTTGGAGTGGGGTTTTTTTTAGATTTGGCTATCTTAGGAGGATATCTGTTTGTGCAGGTAACTATTACTGTGCAGAATTATTAGACAACTTAATAAAAACCAAATATAATCCCATCTCACTTGTTTATTTTCACCAGGTAAACCAATATCAGTGCACAAAATTTAGAAATAAACATTTCTGACTTGCAAAAACAAAAATCGAAAAAATTAGTGATTAGAGATGAGCGTTGTTCTACTCGAACTGTTCGCCAATCTCAAATTCGAGCTGTTTTGGGCGGTGTTCGAGCCGGTCGGCGAACACGAACAATTTGAGAAAAATTCGGCTGTTCGAGGTTATGTTCGATAACTGTTCGTGCACCAAAATCATAACTGGATTTTTTCTCAGTAATGATGAAAATTAATGTTAATACGCAGTTTGAGTGTACAGCGGGGCGGGGGGAGGGGCAGGGGATGGATCTCTGCAGGAACAATGAAGATCTCCATTTTTTTTTCTCTTTCCCGCATTTGCAGTGGGGAGGTGCAATCTGTCAGCCTATCAGCAGCGCACACACGGAGCGAAGTGCTTTTTTTCACACAAGCAAGGGCATGTGTGATTGGCAGTGTATGTCACATGTCCTTGCCCTATAAGACCAAGCCATTTTCCCCGTCGCCACCATTTTCTCACTGCTGCAGCTGCGTGTTAGACGGCACCGCTGTTGCTGTGTGCGCTATACCTTGTTAATTTCAAGCCAATTTTCGCACAAATATACAGATAGCTTGGGAGTAGGGAATAGTTGTGATTGCAGTCCTTTTAAGGACTAGGTTACAGCATTTCCTACGACTTTTATCAGGCAGGTCTGTGCTCTTAAATAGATAGATTGTGGGAGTAAAGACTAATTGTAATTGGAGTCCTTTTCAGGACTAGGTTACATCAGTTCCTATCAGTTTTTGCCAGGCAGGTCTGTGCCAGTGCTGTGCAAGTTTTTTTCACAGCATTTGGCTGAATCTAGCAAAGCTAATCCTTTTTGGCCTATTGCAGAGTGTGTTAGTCAGTGGAGTAGCCTATCTGTGTTGCAAGATATACCACCTGTGTATAGAATACCAATTTTTTTACTGCACCTAGTGAAGTAAAATCTTTTGGGCATAGCATCATTCTATTAGTCCATCTATACTGACCTCCATCAGGTTGCAAACTGAATATAATTTTTTTCTGCATCTAGCTCTGAAAAAATATTTGGGCTTCTAGCAGTGTGTGGGACTTGGTCTATTAGTCCATCTATACTGACCTCCATCAGGTTGCAAATTAAAAATAATTTTTTTCTGCATCTAGCTCTGAAAAAATATTTGGGCTTCTAGCAGTGTGTGGGACTTGGTCTATTAGTCCATCTATACTGACCTCCATCAGGTTGCAAATTAAAAATAATTTTTTTCTTCATTTATCTCTGAAAAAATATTTGGGCTTCTAGCAGCGTGTGGGACTTGTTCTATTAGTCCATCTATACTGACCTCCATCAGGTTGCAAATTAAAAATAATTTTTTTCTGCATCTAGCTCTGAAAAAATATTTGGGCTTCTAGCAGTGTGTGGGACTTGGTCTATTAGTCCATCTATACTGACCTCCATCAGGTTGCAAATTAAAAATAATTTTTTTCTGCATCTAGCTCTGAAAAAATATTTGGGCTTCTAGCAGTGTGTGGGACTTGGTCTATTAGTCCATCTATACTGACCTCCATCAGGTTGCAAATTGAATAAAAAAAATTTCTGCATCTAGCTCTGAAAAAATATTTGGGCTTCTAGCGGTGTGTGGGACTTGGTCTATTAGTCCATCTATACTGACCTCCATCAGGTTGCAAATTAAAAATAATTTTTTTCTGCATCTAGCTCTGAAAAAATATTTGGGCTTCTAGCAGTGTGTGGGACTTGGTCTATTAGTCCATCTATACTGACCTCCATCAGGTTGCAAATTAAAAATAATTTTTTTCTTCATTTATCTCTGAAAAAATATTTGGGCTTCTAGCAGCGTGTGGGACTTGTTCTATTAGTCCATCTATACTGACCTCCATCAGGTTGCAAATTAAAAATAATTTTTTTCTGCATCTAGCTCTGAAAAAATATTTGGGCTTCTAGCAGTGTGTGGGACTTGGTCTATTAGTCCATCTATACTGACCTCCATCAGGTTGCAAATTAAAAATAATTTTTTTCTGCATCTAGCTCTGAAAAAATATTTGGGCTTCTAGCAGTGTGTGGGACTTGGTCTATTAGTCCATCTATACTGACCTCCATCAGGTTGCAAATTGAATAAAAAATTTTTCTGCATCTAGCTCTGAAAAAATATTTGGGCTTCTAGCGGTGTGTGGGACTTGGTCTATTAGTCCATCTATACTGACCTCCATCAGGTTGCAAATTAAAAATAATTTTTTTCTGCATCTAGCTCTGAAAAAATATTTGGGCTTCTAGCAGTGTGTGGGACTTGGTCTATTAGTCCATCTATACTGACCTCCATCAGGTTGCAAATTGAATAAAAAAAATTTCTGCATCTAGCTCTGAAAAAATATTTGGGCTTCTAGCGGTGTGTGGGACTTGGTCTATTAGTCCATCTATACTGACCTCCATCAGGTTGCAAATTAAAAATAATTTTTTTCTGCATCTAACCCAGCCAATAGTTTTGGCCTAATACCACAGTTTGGCCACTCAGCTCTGCTCGGTTACCATCCATTGTTTTTTTGTGCAAACAACTCCAGAGTTGTGAATTAGTTAACCACCAAAATGAGTAGAAAAAGGCCTGCTGCTGGTGGAAAGGGGAATAGGCGTGTTGGGAAGGGGAAAAAAGGTTGTGTCCGTGGGGTAGGTGCAGAAGAAAGACCATCTTCCAGCCAAACTAAAATGTCTACTTCTTTTAGCGGACAATGTGATAAGATCCCTTTCTTACGGCCACGCCAATCGCTACAAATTCCAGATGAGGCACAAAAACAGCAGGTGCTTCAACGGATATCAAGTGCTCCTTTAAGTGGGCTCTCCTCCACATCAACTTCAACATCACAAATACTCCAGTCCTCAAAGGTGTCACCCAAATCGCACTTGCTTCCTCACAGCTCCCAAATCTCCAGCTGCCCGTCTGAGTATGAGGTAGAACAGATGGTTGAGTCTGCAGAGCTGTTTACTCATACTATAGCCTGGGAATCAGAGGTCGACTCCAGCGCTTCTGTGAATCCAGACGAGGAAATGATCTGCACTGATGCCCAGAATCTTTATGAGTCGGATCCAGGACCAGACGCAGAAGGTTCTGACCATAATGTAGACCCTCATTCCCAAACTGTAACTCCTGTTGGTGGAGACAATGAGGAAGACGATGATAAGACTCAAATACCTGATTGGAGCGACAACTTTAGTTTTTTGTCAGGGCAGGAACAGGTTGGCTCTGAGGACGACGGGTGTGATAACGCACAGGGTGATGATGATGAGGTCGGAGATCCCACTTACTGTCAACCCACAGTCAGCCAAGAGATGAGGTCAGCAGAGGAGGTGGAGGAAGATGCTAGTGACGACGAGGTCAGGTTGCGCCTTCCTGGACAGAGACGTAGTACTGGAAGCACGTCAACAACTGCATCCTCAAACACAACTCTGCCTCTCACCACAAGTCGTGGTGGCTCTTCAGGTCGCATGGGTGCTAAGCCTTGCATAGCCTGGGCATTTTTTCAGATCGATAAAGATGACCCAACTCGTGTTATCTGTAACATTTGTCAGCAAAAGCTAAGTAGAGGCCAAAAAATACATAGTTTGAGTACTTCATGCATGAACCGGCACATGGACATGAAGCATAAGTTGCAGTGGGAAGCTCAGTGTGCTACAATGCGGTCTAGCCGGCCGGGCCAACCACCGTCTGCCATATCTTGTGCATCCGCGGCCTCTTCATCCTCTGTGACTGGGGGGACAGCAGTCACACCTGTTTTGGGGCGCAGACCTGCCACCTCTTTACCCGCAACAGCCAGCGTGATTGGCAGGTCATCATTTTCTTTGGAGGTGGTAACACCAGCTGGTCTTGAGCGCTGTCCAACATCGATAGCACCACCTTTGGATCAAGGCAACCTAACATGTCCGCCTGCATCTTCCTCACAGACCGGCAGTTTGCCGGGGACACCCTTATCAACCCCGTCTAAGCACAATAGCCAGCCCTCGGTCCCTCAGATGTGGACAAGTAAAAGACCATTTCCTCCTAGCCATGAGAAAGCTAAGAGGTTGAATTTCACCATCTGCAAGCTCTTGGCTACAGAAATGCTGCCTTTCCGCCTGGTGGACACAGAGGATTTTCGAGACCTTATGTCCGTCGCAGTGCCCCAGTACCAGATGCCCAGTCGGCACTACTTCTCAAAGAAAGGTGTGCCTGCGCTCCACCAGCATGTCGCACACAACATCACCGCTTCTTTGAGAAACTCTGTGTGTGACAGGGTGCATTTCACCACAGACACTTGGACGAGTAGGCATGGACAGGGGCGTTACATGTCGCTGACTGGGCACTGGGTAACTATGGTGACAGCAGGACAAGGGGCTGCTGTCCAAGTCTTGCCGTCCCCACGAGTTGTGCGTCAATCCTCTTTATGTCATTTTTCCTCCACTGCTTCTGCCTCCTCAACCTCCTCTCGGTCTTCCACCTGCACCCAAAGGCTGTCTGGTCATGCCACAAGCTTTCTAACTGCGCAGAAGGGATCCTGCACACCTCCTTACTATGCTGGCAGTAGGGCTCAACGTCATCAGGCGGTTTTTACATTGAAATGTCTGGGAAATGTGAGTCACACAGCTGAGGAGTTGTGGTCAGCTCTGGAGAACCAATTTCATGAATGGTTGTCTCCACTGGACCTGAAACCAGGGAAGGCCGTGTGCGACAATGCTGCAAACCTGGGTGCGGCCCTTCGCCGGGGCAATGTCACACACGTGCCTTGTATGGCTCACGTGTTGAACCTGGTTGTCCAGCAATTTTTAGCCCACTATCCCAGACTAGATGGCCTTCTGCAGAGGGCACGGTCGCTGTGTGCTCACTTCCGCCGTTCGCATCCCGCAGCTCAGCGACTTACATCTCTACAGAAGTCGTTGGGCCTGCCACTTCACTGGCTAAAATGCGATGTGCCTACCCTGTGGAATTCAACTCTGCACATGTTGCAGCGACTGTGGCAGCACCGACAAGCCCTGGTGCAATACGTTCTGACGTATAGCCTGGGCCAACGAGATTCAGAGGTGGGGCAAATCACGCTGGAGGAGTGGTCTCAGATCAGGGACCTATGCACCCTTCTGCACAGTTTTGAAATGGCGACGAAGATGTTTAGTGCTGACGATGCCATTATCAGCATGACTATTCCGGTGATTTACATGCTGGAGCACATGTTAAACAGAATTCGGAGTCAGGTGGTGGCACAAGAGGAGGTGGAGGAAGTAGAGGAGGAGGAGTTGTATGCGGAAGGGCTAACATCTGCAAGGTCCAGACGGTCGGCAGCACCAAGGCGGCAGGCATGTGAGGGTGGGGGAGATGATTTTACCAGGGCGCATGGTAGCAGCCAAACTAGTGAGGAAGGTGCAGGAGCCCAGGAAGAAGTGGAGGACGAACTGATGGAAGACTCATCAGATGAGGGAGACCTTGATCACATTTCTGTTGTGCGAGTTTGGGGGGAGAGGACAGAGGAAGGAAGCATGATTGCTACCTCGCCACCAACACAACAGGGACTTGGTGCTCCTGGATGCGCAACACACATGAGTGCCTTCTTGCTGCACTACCTGCAACATGACCCTCAAATTGTGAGAATTAGAAATAATCCTGACTACTGGGTTGCCACACTGTTAGATCCCCGGTACAAAAGTAAATTTGCAGAAATTATTCCTGCCATAGAAAGGGATGCACGCATGCAGGAGTATCAGCAGAGACTGTTGCAGAATCTTACATGTGCTTTTCCACAAAATACCAGTGGTGCACGTAGTGAATCTCACAGTTCCAACTTGCCAACCGTGGGACCGTCAAGTGTTCAGCACTCAAACCGTAACAGAACCACAGTATCTGCTGGTAACATCAATTTTGCGGAATCATTTCACCACTTTTTTAGCCCATCCTTTGCAAGGCCACAGGAGACAAGAAGTCTGACACATAGTCAACGCCTAGAGACGATGGTACAGGAGTATCTCCAAGTAAACATTGAAGCCACGACTGTGTCACTGGACCCTTGCTCTTTTTGGGCTTCCAATCTGGATAAATGGCCGGAGCTAGCCACTTACGCCTTGGAGATCTTGTCATGCCCCGCAGCCAGCGTTCTGTCTGAACGTGTGTTCAGCGCTGCTGGTGGTGTGCTGACAGATAAGCGCACGCGGCTCTCCACTGATAATGTAGACAGACTCACGTTCATAAAGATGAACAAATCATGGATCCGAAACGACTTTTCTACCCCTGTGTCATCCTGGGGAGAGTAAAAGCTTGATGATTGGTTAAAATCACCCTACCAACCGTTTTAAGCTTTCAAATTACTAATCATGTTTATCTGTATCTTGACTGGAAAATAATTTGGGCTTTGTAGCAGTGTGCAGCACTGATCCTATTAGGCCATCTATAATAAGCTTCACCAGATTTAAAATTAAAAATAATTTTTAGCTGCATCTAGCCCGGAAAATAATTTTGGGGCTCCGAGATGCGCAAGACACATAAGTGCCTTCTTGCTGCACTACCTGCAGCATGACCCTCATATTGTCAGAATTCGAAGTAATCATGACTACTGGGTTGCCACACTCTTAGATCCCCCAAACTTTTCGATCAACCTTTTCATTTTAATAAAGACCAAAAAAATGGTCATTTTTGAAATTATAAGCATTAGCAGGTTGTTAGAAACTGAAATCAAACAGTTTTCAACTCAAAACTTTATTCTAGGTGATGTTACATTTTCACATAGGACCCCTTGTTCGAAAGGAGCTTCTGAACTCTCTCGTCCATTGAATTTGTCAGGTTTTGGATGGTTTCTGCTTCAATTGTTTTGCATGAGGACAGAATACCCTCCCAGAGCTGTTGCTTAGATGTGAACTGCCTCCCGCCATCATAGACACTCCTTTTAATGATGCTCCAAAGGTTCTGAATGGGGTACAGGTCAGGGGAGCATGGGGGTCACAACATAAGTTTGTCCCCTTTTATGCCCATATCAGCCAGAGATGCAGATGTTTTATGTGCAGCATGAGATGGTGCATTATCATGCAGAAAAATGATCTTGCTGTGAAATACACGGTTCTTCTTCTTGAACCATGGCAGGAAGTGCTGTTTGAGAAAATCCACATACATTATGGAGTTCATCTTTAGCGCCTTCAGGGATCCTAAAGGGGCCGACAATCTCTCTCCCCATGATTCCAGCCCAAAACATTACTCCACCTCCTCCTTGTTGGCGCTGTAGCCGTGTTTGTGTGGGGTGTCCATCAACCAGCCATCCTCCACTCCATTCATCTGGACCATCGAGCGCTGCACGGCACTCATCCGTGAACAAAACAGTTATGAAATCAGTCTTCATGTAATGTTTGGCCCACTGGAGCCGTTTCTGCTTGTGTGAAGTGGATAGAGGAGGTCGACAGGATGGCATATGCACAGCTGCAAACCTCTGAAGGACCCTGCATCTTGTTGTTCGGGGGACGTTGGAGGCACAAGCAGCTTCAAAAACTTGTCTGCTGCTATGACAAGGCTTTTTTGCCGCTGCTGTTTCAACCTGACGTAATTGCCTGTAGGAAAGAGTCCTCAATTTGCCCTTATCAGCACGCACACGTGTGTACTGTGAATCAGCTACATACTTCTTGATTGCCAAGACACTTCATCCTGATCATCGCACAATGTTGATTGTAGTCATGCCTTGACCTAAACACTCCACAATTTGTTGCTTCTCAGCAGCCGACACATCCTTTTTCTTTCCCATTTTGGCAGAAAATGTAGGCTGCTTAATAATGTGAGAGAGCCTTCTTAAGTAGTCTTGCCTTTCATTGGACACACCTGCCATACTAATTAGCACAGGTGTCTGCAATTGCTTACAGTGATATAAAGAGCCCTGACACACATCACCATCAATGAGTTTAACTGACAAACAAACAAATTCTTCCCTTATCACTCCTAAACACTTTTTGCATAATAATTTGGAACGCGGTGTACATGTGCTTTTCCACAAAACACCAGTGGTTCACGTAGTGAATCTTACAGTTCTAACTTGCCAACCGTGGTCTGTATGGAATTGTTCAATAAAGGGCCCAAAATTAAGATAACATAGATGGGAGAGGTCTCTATGAATAGGAATTCCTAAGTATTTGATACCCTGTGAGGGCCAGGCAAAGGGAAAGTTGGACTGGATGGAATCCTATATGGATTTAGGGAGGGAGACATCGAGGGCCTCAGACTTCGCTGCATTGATTTTAAAATTTTACCATGTAACAAAGTGATCTATTTCAGCCATAACAGCAGGGATGGATATATGTGATTGAGTGATATATACTAGGACATCATCAGCAAATAGAGAGCACTTGTACTCGGTGCCTCCCACCTCAATCCACCTAATATTGGGGTTATGGCGAATTGATGAGAGCAGGTGCTCCATCACTAGGATGTATAAGAGAGGGGACAGAGGACATCCCTGCCTTGTCCCATTGGTGATTGTGAAAGGTGATGAAAATGTTCTGACGCACCCCCTGGGCCTTGGGACACCCGGAGCCGGACCCTTTTTGGTGGATGCTGGTGGTTGTAGTCTTCGTGGCGGCGATCCGGTTCCGTGGCTCAGGGCGGTCAAACCAGTGGCGGAACTATTTATGTGGTTTTGATGTTTAAATGTCCGACTACGCCACCCGTGGATTGCGGTCAGAGTGAACCGCCGCTACAGGGCAGACCGCTAAGGCTGGTGTTGTGGGTGCAGCAGAGCGTAGCATAACTCCCCACGGGAGGAGTATAGCCTCAGGGCAGTGTATGCGGAGGATGGGGGTGATGGTGCAGGGCAGCAGCAGTAACGACACGGAGTCAGTGATGCAGTTCAGGGCCTTTACTCACAGTTCTTATTATCCAGACCACGTCTGCAGGTAACGGCTGCCCACGTCGTACTGTGCTCACTAGGTGAGGGGCTCAGACAACTCCCAGATAACTTTGGAGCGCTTCACAGGACCCCCTTTGTGTGTCCTTTGTCTGGCCTTTCTTACCAACACTTCTGTCCGGCTGCCTCGGGCCTCCTCTTGGTAAACTTGGCGCCAGTTTCCCTGACCCTATGTGGTGCCTTCCTAGCGGGTGGAGCAAGGGGCTGCGCCACATAAAATGTCAGAGCCTCCGGTTTCTAGCTGAGGGTCGTTTCCTGCCTCCACTAGTTCGGGGACCGGTCTCCCCCTTTGGCCTGACCCCTCCACGCAGGTGGATTCGGGCGTGCGGTGGCGACTCGCCCGTCCGCACCCCTGGGATCCCTTCATTCCTCGTTCCTGGAGCCTTCTCCGCTCCTCTTCCTTCCTTCTCCCTCTTGCAGGCCTGGGCCTCTGTTACTAGGCCCGCCTCCGGAGCAGAGCTCATGCAGAGCCCCTGCTCCCTGCCACTTCTGCTCAGACTTCTCTGCACTGAACTAAGATGGTGCCCACCTTTTATACTCCCTTCTCAATGCACCCAGGAACTGCTTCCTCCCTGCTCCTGCATTGCAGGGTTCCCCTTCCTCAGTGTTCCCTCCCCCCACTCCAGCCAGGGACAGGGACTGTCGTGCCCATCTCAGGGGCATATTGGTCGCCCTGCCCCACGGCAATGTGGTGTAATGCATGCAGGTGTCGGGTCCTGATCCACACTCCATCCTTATCTGAGAGTGAGATATCACACCTCTGGGTGAGGTGCAATACGTCTGTAGCAACCGAGCCCTCGGTGCTACAGTTCCATTTATCTTCAGCCTAGGTGACGTATTGTGATACAGGGCCGTGATTTTGGCTATAAAAGGGTCCCCTAGACCCCTACCCCAAGCTTTTTAAGAGAATCATATATGGCGTGCCAGGAGACTCTATGGAATGCTTTCTCAGCATCCAACGAGAGTATCTACTTACAAATTTTTAACTGCATCTAGCCCAGGAAATACTTTGTGCCTAGTAGCAGTGTCTGCTAGTCAGCGGATTATCCCGGCTGTTAAGCAAGCTACACCACCTGTAGTTTGGACACTTAATTTTTTCAAAGGAAATGCTTCGGGACCACGAGATACTTAGTGA